>NC_090329.1:135213421-135436729 GCF_035084215.1 Heptranchias perlo
TGGAGGAGGGGGGGATGAGGGGGAGGGATGTTGGGGGAGGAGGGAGGAGGGGGGAGGGATGTTGGGGGAGGAGGGGGAGGGATGTTGGGGGAGGAGGGGGAGGGGAGGGGGAGGGGGTAGGAGGGGGAGAGGTGAGGGGGAGGGATGTTGGGGGAGGGGGGATGAGGGGGAGGAATGTTGGGGGAGGAAGGGGGAGGAGGGAGGAGGGGGAGGGATGTTGGGGGAGGAGGGGAGGGATGTTGGGGGAGGAGGGGGAGGGGGAGGAGGGGGAGAGGTGAGGGAGGAGGGATGTTGGGGGAGGAAGGGGGAGGAGGGAGGAGGGGGGAGGGATGTTGGGGGAGGAGGGGGAGGGGGAGGAGGGGGAGGGGGAGGGGGAGGAGGAGGGGAGAGGTGAGGGGGAGGGATGTTGGGGGAGGGGGGATGAATGTTGGGGGAGGAAGGGGGAGGAGGGAGGAGGGGGGGAGTGATGTTGGGGGAGGAGGGGAGGGATGTTGGGGGAGGAGGGGGAGGTGGAGGGGGAGAGGTGAGGGGGAGGGATGTTGGGGGAGGGGGGATGAGGGGGAGGGATGTTGGGGGAGGAGGGGGAGGAGGGAGGGGGGGGAGAGGGATGTTGGGGGAGGAGGGGGAGGTGGAGGGGGAGAGGTGAGGGGGGAGGGATGTTGGGGGAGGGGGGATGAGGGGGAGGGATGTTGGGGGAGGGGGGGATGAGGGAGGAGGGGGGAGGGATGATGGGGGAGGAGGGGGAGGGGGAGGGGGGAGGAGGGGGAGAGGTGAGGGGGGAGGGATGTTGGGGGAGGGGGATGAGGGGGGAGGGGTGGATGTTGGGGGAGGAGTGGGAGGGATGTTGGGGGAGGAGGGGGAGGAGGGAGGAATGTTGGGGGAGGGGGGATGTTGGGGGAGCGGGGAGAGGGATGTTGCGGGAGGAGGGGGAGGGATGTTGGGGGAGGAGGGGGAGGGGAGAGGAGGGGGAGGGGGGAGGAGGGGGAGAGGTGAGGGGGGAGGAATGTTGGGGGAGGGGGGATGAGGGGGGAGGGATTTTGGGGGAGGGGGAGGAGGAGGGAGAAGGGGGGGAGGGATGTTGGGGGAGGAGGGAGAGGGGGAGGGTGGAGGAGGGGGAGGGGGAGGGGGAGGGGTGGGGAGGGGGAGGGAGGAGGAGGGGGAGAGGTGAGGGGGGAGGGATGTTGGGGGAGGGGGGATGAGGGGGAGGGATGTTGGGGGAGGAGGGGGAGGGATGTTGGGGGAGGAGGGGGAGAGGTGAGGGAGGGAGGGATGTTGGGGGAGGGGGGATGAGGGGGGAGGGATGTTGGGGGAGGGGTGATGAGGGGGAGGGATGTTGGGGGAGGGGTGATGAGGGGGAGGGATGTTGGGGGAGGGGGATGAGGGGGAGGGATGTTGGGGGAGGAGGGGGAGAGGTGAGGGGGGAGGGATTTTGGGGGAGGGGGGATGTGGGGGGAGGGATGCTTGGGGGAGGGGTGATGAGGGGGGAGGGATGTTGGGGGAGGGGGGGTGAGGGGGGAGGGATGTTGGGGGAGGAGGGGGAGAGGTGAGGGGGAGGGATGTTGGGGAGAGGAGGGGGAGAGGTGAGGGGGAGGGATGTTGGGGGAGGGGGATGAGGGGGGAGGAATGTTGGGGGAGGAGGGAGGAGGGGGGAGGGATGTTGGGGGAGGAGGGGGAGGGATGTTGGGGGAGGAGTGGGAGGGGGAGCGGGGAGGAGGGGGGAGAGGTGAGTGGGGAGGGATGTTGGGGGAGGGGGATGAGGGGGAGGGATGTTGGGGGAGGAGGGGGAGGAGGGAGGAGGGGGGAGGGATGTTGGGGGAGGAGGGAGGAGGGAGGAGGGATGTTGGGGGAGGAGGAGGAGGGATGTTGAGGGGAGGAGGGGGGAGGAGGGGGAGAGGTGAGGGGGGAGGGATGTTGGGGGAGGGGGGATGAGGGGGGAGGGATGTTGGGGGAGGAGGGGGAGGGATGTTGGGGGAGGAGGGGGAGGGGAGGTGGGAGGAGGGGGAGGGGAGGTGGGAGGAGGGGGAGAGGTGAGGGGGGAGGGATGTTGGGGGAGGAGGGATGTTGGGGGAGGGGGGATGAGGGGGGAGGGATGTTGGGGGAGGAGGGGGGAGGAGGGAGGAGGGGGGAGGGATGTTGGGGGAGGAGGGGGAGGTGGAGGAGGGGGGAGGTGGAGGGGGCGGAGGGGGAGAGGTGAGGGGGGAGGGATGTTGGGGGAGGGGGGATGAGGGGGGAGGGATGTTGGGGGAGGGGGGATGAGGGTGGAGGGGGGGAAGTTGGTGGAGGAGGGGGAGGGATGTTGGGGGAGGAGGGGGAGGGGGAGAGGTGAGGGGGGAGGGATGTTGGGGGAGGGGGGATGAGGGGGGAGGGATGTTGGGGGAGGGGGAGGAGGAGGGAGGAGGGGGTGGAGGGATGTTGGGGGAGGAGGGGGAGGGATGTTGGGGGAGGGGGGATGAGGGGGGAGGGATGTTGGGGGAGGGGGAGGAGGAGGGAGGAGGGGGGAGGGATGTTGGGGGAGGAGGGGGAGGGATGTTGGGGGAGGAGGGGGAGGGGGAGGGGGAGGAGGGGGAGGGGGAGGGAGGAGAGGGGGAGAGGTGAGGGGGGAGGGATGTTGGGGGAGGGGGGATGAGGGGGGAGGGATGTTGGGGGAGGGGGAGGAGGAGGGAGGAGGGGGGAGGGATGTGGGGGAGGAGGAGGGGGAGGGATGTTGGGGGAGGGGGGATGAGGGGGGAGGGATGTTGGGGGAGGGGGAGGAGGAGGGAGGAGGGGGGGAGGGGATGTTGGGGGAGGAGGGGGAGGGATGTTGGGGGAGGAGGGGGAGGGGGAGGGGGAGGAGGGGGGAGGGAGGAAGAGGGGGAGAGGTGAGGGGGGAGGGATGTTGGGGGAGGGGGGATGGAGATGTTGGGGGAGGGGGGATGAGGGGGGAGGGATGTTGGGAGAGGGGGGATGAGGGGGGAGGGATGTTGGGGGAGGGTGGGGATGAGGGGGGAGGGGGGATGAGGGGGGAGGGCTGTTGGGGGAGGGGGGATGAGGGGGAGGGATGTTGGGGGAGGGGGAGATGAGGGGGGAGGGATGTTGGGGGAGGGATGTTGGGGGAGGGGTGATGAGGGGGAGGGATGTTGGGGGAGGGGGATGAGGGGCGAGGGATGTTGGGGGAGGAGGGGGAGAGGTGAGGGGGGAGGGATGTTGGGGGAGGGGTGATGAGGGGAAGGGATGTTGGGGGAGGTGGGATGAGGGGGGAGGGATGTTGGGGGAGGAGGGGGAGGGGGAGGGATGTTGGGGGAGGAGGGGGAGGGGGAGGGATGTTGGGGGAGGAGGGGGAGAGGTGAGGGGGGAGGGATGTTGGGGGAGGGGGGATGAGGGGGGAGGGATGTTGGGGGAGGGGTGATGAGGGGGGAGGGATGTTGGGGGAGGAGGGGGAGAGGTGATGAGGGGGGAGGGATGTTGGTGGGAGGGGGGGATGAGGGGGGAGGGATGTTGGGGGAGGAGGGGAAGGGGTGATGAGGGGGGGAGGGGATGTTGGGGGAGAGGTGAGGGGGGGAGGGATGTTGGGGGAGTGGGGATGAGAGGGAGGGATGTTGGGGGAGGAGGGGGAGGGGGATGAGGGGGGAGGGATGTTGGGGGAGGAGGGGGACGGGGGATGAGGGGGGAGGGATGTTGGGAGAGGGGGGGAGGGATGTTGGGGGAGGGGGGAGGGATGTTGGGGGAGGGGGGGAGGGATGTTGGGGGAGGAGGGGGGAGAGGTGAGGGAGGGGTGATGAGGAGGGGGTATGAGGGGGAGGGGTGATGAGGGGGGGGATGAGGGGGAGGGGTGATGAGGGGGGGAGGAGGGGGAGGGATGTTGGGGGAGGAGGGGGAGAGGGTGAGGGGGGAGGGATGTTGGGGGATGAAGGGGGAGGGATGTTGGGGGAGGGGTGATGAGGGGGAGGGATGTTGGGGGAGGGGGATGAGGGGGGAGGGATGTTGGGGGAGGAGGGGGAGAGGTGAGGGGGGGAGGGATGTTGGGGGGAGGGGGGATGAGGGGGAGGGATGTTGGGGGAGGGGTGATGAGGGGGGGAGGGATGTTGGGAGAGGGGGGATGGATGTTGGGGGAGGAGGGGGAGAGGTGAGGGGGGTGGGATGTTGGAGAGGGGGGATGAGGGGGGAGGGATGTTGGGGGAGGGGGGGATGAGGGGGGAGGGCTGTTGGGGGAGGGGGGATGAGGGGGGAGGGTGTTGGGGGAGGGGGGGTGAGGGGGGAGGGATGTTGGGGGAGGGGGGATGAGGGGGGGAGGGATGTTGGGGGAGGGGGGATGAGGGGGGAGGGATGTTCGGAGAGGGGGGATGAGGGGGGAGGGATGTTGGGGGAGGAGGGGGAGAGGTGAGGGGGGAGGGATGTTGGGGGAGGGGGGATGAGGGGGGAGGGATGTTGGGGGAGGGGGGATGATGGGGGAGGGGTGTTGGGGGAGGGGGGATTAGGGGGGGAGGGGTGTTGGGGGAGGGGGGGAGGGATGTTGGGGGAGGGATGTTGGGGGTGGGGTGATGAGGGGGAGGGATGTTGGGGGTGGGGGATGTGGGGCGAGGGATGTTGGGGGAGGAGGGGGAGAGGTGAGGGGGGAGGGATGTTGGGGGAGGGGGGGATGAGGGGGGTGGGTGTTGGGGGAGGAGGGGGTGGGGGGATGAGGGGGAGGGATGTTGGGGGAGGGGTGATGAGGGGGAGGGATGTTGGGGGAGGGGGGATGAGGGGGGAGGGATGTTGGGGGAGGGGGGATGAGGGGGGAGGGATGTTGGGGGTGGAGGGGGAGGGGGGTAGGGATGTTGGGGGAGGAGGGGGAGAGGGTGAGGGGGGGAGGGATGTTGGGGGAGGGGGGATGAGGGGGGAGGGATGTTAGGGGAGGAGGGGGAGGGGGGGATGAGGGGGAGGGATGTTGGGGGAGGGGTGATGAGGGGGAGGGATGTTGGGGGAGGGGGGATGAGGGGGGGGGGATGTGGGGGAGGAGGGGGAGAGGTGAGGGGGGGGAGGGATGTTGGGGGAGGGGGGGATGAGGGGGGGAGGGATGTTGGGGGAGGGATGTTGGGGGAGGGATGTTGGGGGAGGGGGGATGAGGGGGAGGGATGTTGGGGGAGGGGGATGAGGGGGAGGGATGTTGGGGGAGGAGGGGGAGAGGTGAGGGGGGAGGGATGTTGGGGGAGGGGGGATGAGGGGCGAGGGATGTTGGGGGGAGGGGGGGATGAGGGGGGAGGGATGTTGGGGGAGGAGGGGGGATGTGGGGGGAGGGATGTTGGAGGAGGGGTGATGAGGGGGAGGGATGTTGGGGGGAGGGGGATGAGGGATGTTGTGGGAGGAGGGGGAGGGGGGGATGAGGGGGGAGGGATGTTGGGGGAGAGGTGAGGGGGGAGGATGTTGGGGGAGGGGGGGATGAAGGGGGAGGGATGTTGGGGGGAGGGGTGATGAGGGGGGGGGATGTGAGGGAGGAGGGGGGTGGGGGATGAGGGGGGAGGGATGTTGGGGGAGGGGGGAGGGGATGTTGGGTGAGGAGGGGGAGAGGTGAGGGAGGGTGATGAGGAGGGGGGATGAGGGGGAGGGGTGATGAGGGGGGATGAGGGGGAGGGGTGATGAGGGGGGGAGGAGGGGGAGGGATGTTGGGGGAGGAGGGGGAGAGGTGAGGGGGGAGGGATGTTGGGGGAGGGGGGATGAGGGGGAGGGATGTTGGGGGAGGGGTGTTGAGGGGGGGTGGGATGTTGGGGGAGGAGGGGGGAGGGGGGGATGAGGGGGGGAGGGATGTTGGGGGAGGGGTGATGAGGGTGGGGGATGAGGGGGAGGGGTGATGAGGGGGGGAGGAGGGGGTGGGATGTTGGGGGAGGAGGGGGAGAGGTGAGGGAGGGGTGATGAGGAGGGGGGATGAGGGGGAGGGGGGGATGAGGGGGGGGATGAGGGGGAGGGGTGATGAGTGGGGGAGGTGGGGGAGGGATGTTGGGGGAGGAGGGGGAGAGGTGAGGGAGGGGTGATGAGGAGGGGGGATGAGGGGGGAGGGGGGGATGAGGGGTGAGGGGGATGAGGGGGAGGGGGATGAGGGGGAGGGGTGATGAAGGGGGGGATGAGGGGGAGGGGTGATGAGGGGGGGATGAGGGGGAGGGGTGATGAGGGGGGGGGATGAGGGGGAGGGGTGATGAGGGGGGGGGATGAGGGGGTGGGGGTGATGAGGGGGGGGATGAGGGGGAGGGGTGATGAGGGGGAGGGGTGATGAGGGGGGAGGAGGGGGAGGGATGTTGGGGGAGGAGGGGGGTGAGGTGGGGAGGGGTGTGAGAAGGGGGGATGAGGGGGAGGGGTGATGAGGGGGTGGGATGTTGGGGGTGGAGGGGGAGAGGTTAGGGTGGGGGGGATGAGGAGGGGGGGGAGGAGGGGGGGAGGTGATGGGAGGGGGGGGGAGGTGGGGGGGTGGAGGGGGTGGGGAGGTGGGGTGGGGGGATGAGGAGGGGGGAGGTGGGGGGGAGGTGAGGGAGGGGGGTGGGGTGGAGGGGGGGAGGTGTGGGAGGGGGGGATGAGGAGGGGGGGGAGGGTGGGGAGGAGGGGGGATGAGGGGGAATGAGGAGGGGGGGGAATGAGGAGGGGGGGGTGTTGTGGGTGGGGGGATGAGGAGGGGGGATGTGGAAGGGGGGAGGAGGGGGGGGAGGTGAGGGTGGGGGGGAGGAGGGGGGGGGTGGGTGAGGGGTGGGGGGATGAGGAGGGGGGTTGAGGTGGGGGGGGAGGTGGGGGGGGAGGTGAGGGAGGGCGGATGAGGAGGGGGGGGTGGAGGGGGGGAGGTGAGGGAGGGGGGATGAGGAGGGGGGGAGGTGGGGGGGTGGTGAGGGAGGGGGGGATGAGGTGGGGGGATGAGGAGGGGGGGAGGTGAGGGTGGGGGGATGAGGAGGGGGGGGAGTTGTGGGGGGTGGTGAGGGAGGTGGGGGGAGGTGTGGGTGGGGGGATGAGGAGGGGGGGAGGTGAGGGGGGGAGGTGAGGGAGGGGGGATGAGGAGGGGGGGAGGAGGGGGGGTGGTGAGGGAGGGGGGGATGTGGAGGGGTGGGGAGGAGGGGGGGGAGGTGAGGGAGGGGGGATGAGGAGGGGGGGTGGTGGGGGGTGGTGAGGGTGGAGGGGGGAGGTGAGGGAGGGGGATGAGGTGGGGGGGGGAGGTGTGGGGGGGGAGGTGAGGGAGGGGGGATGAGGTGGGGGGGGGTGAGGGTGTGGGGGGGATGAGGAGGGGGGGATGAGGAGGGGGGGAGGTGAGGGAGGGGGGATGAGGAGGGGGGGATGAGGAGGGGGGGAGGTGAGGAGGGGGGGATGAGGAGGGGGGGGAGGTGAGGGAGGGGGGATGAGGAGGGGGGGATGAGGAGGGGGGGGGGGAGGAGGAGGGGGGGAGGGGGGGGGAGGAGGGGGGGGAGGGGGGGAGGAGGGGGGGGCGGGGCGAGGGGAGGATTCCCTTGTGACGTTTCACCCCATTGGTGCCCGGGGTGACGTCAGGCGCCGTGTGACGTGAGCGGCGGGGAGTACCCAGCGTGCCCCGCGGTGGTGTGGCGGTTTGAGGCGGAGCGAGGAGTCGGTGCCGGACCGGGGGCCGGACTCGGGCAGCAGGTGAGGGCCGGGGAGGGACAGCACCTGACTGCGAGGGGACAGCACGGCAACTTCATAACTACTGATCCTAACTAGTAACTGAGGGCAGAGTGCGCTAACTTATTAACTTGTTGAGTTTATGGGGGTGAGACGGTTGAATCGGAGCTCGAGCTGTGGTTTGAGGAGAGGGGAGTGGGGGGGAGAGGGGGTAAGAGTGGGGGGGGGGGGGGGTAAGAGTGGGGGGGGGGGTAAGAGTGGGGGGTGGGGTAGGAGTGGGGGGGGGGGTAAGAGTGGGGGGGGGGAGAGAAGGAGTGGGGGGGGGGTAGGAGTGGGGGGGGTAGGAGTGGGGGGGGAGGAGTGGGGGAGAGTGTGGGATAAGAGTGGGGGGGAGGGGGGTAAGAGTGGGGGGTAAGAGTGGGGGGTAAGAGTGGGAGGGAGGGGGGTAAGAGTGGGGGGGGGGGTAGGAGTGGGGGGGGGTAAGAGTGGGGGGGGGAGAGAAGGAGTGGGGGGGGGTAGGAGTGGGGGGGGAGGAGTGGGGGAGAGTGGGGGATAAGAGTGTGGGATAAGAGTGGGGGGGAGGGGGTAAGAGTGGGGGGTAAGAGTGGGGGGTAAGAGTGGGGGGTAAGAGTGGGGGGTAAGAGTGGGAGGGAGGGGGTAAGAGTGGGGGGGGGGGTAGGAGTGGGGGGGGGTAGGAGTGGGGGGGGGGTAGGAGTGGGGGGGGGTAGGAGTGGGGGGGGGTAGGAGTGGGGGGGGAGGAGTGGGGGAGAGTGGGGGATAAGAGTGTGGGATAAGAGTGGGGGGGAGGGGGTAAGAGTGGGGGGGTAAGAGTGGGAGGGAGGGGGGTAAGAGTGGGGGGTAAGAGTGGGAGGGAGGGGGTAGAGTGGGTGGGAGGAGTGGGGGGCAGAGTGGGGAGGGAAGGGAGGTGGAGGGAGGAAGAGTGGAGGGGGAAGAGTGGGAGGGAGGGGATGAGTGGGAGGGAGGGAGGGGGTCTCGGAGGGGGATGAGTGGGAGGGAGGGAGGGGGTCTCGGAGGGGGAAGAGTGGGAGGGAGGGGGGGGGGGGAGGAGGTCTCGGAGGGGGAAGGGAGGGAGGGAGGGGGGGGGGAGGAGGTCTCGGAGGGGGAAGAGTGGGAGGGAGGGGGGGGAGGAGGTCTCGGAGGGGGAAGAGTGGGAGGGAGGGGGGGGGAGGAGGTCTCGGAGGGGGAAGAGTGGGAGGGAGGGGGGGGGGAGGAGGAGGTCTCGGAGGGGGAAGAGTAGGGGGGAGGGGGGGGGAGGAGGTCTCGGTGGGGGAAGAGTGGGAGGGAGGGGAGGGGGAGGAGGTCTCGGTGGGGGAAGAGTGGGAGGGAGGGGAGGGGGAGGAGGTCTCGGTGGGGGAAGAGTGGGGAAGAGTGGGGGGGAGGGGGGGGGAGGAGGTCTCGGTGGGGGAAGAGTGGGAGGGAGGGGAGGGGGAGGAGGTCTCGGTGGGGGAAGAGTGGGAGGGAGGGGAGGGGGAGGAGGTCTCGGTGGGGGAGTGGAAGAGGGGGGAGGGGGAGGAGGTCTCGGTGGGGGAGTGGAAGAGGGGGAGGGGGAGGAGGTCTCGGTGGGGGAGTGGAGGAGGGGGAGAGGGGGGGAGGGGGAGTGGAGGAGGGGGGAGGGGGGGAGGGGGAGGAGGTCTCGGTGGGGAGTGGGCAGAGGTGTCGCGAGGGGGAGAGCTGAGGGGCTAGGTGTGGTGGAGGGGAGGCGGGGGTGGGGGTGGGAAGCGGGGGGGTGGAGGTCTCGGGTTGGGGGCCGTCTGGAGGTCTCGGGTTGGGGGCCGTCTGGAGGTCTCGGGTTGGGGGCCGTCTGGAGGTCTCGGGTTGGGGGCCGTCTGGAGGTCTCGGGTTGGGGGCCGTCTGGAGGTCTCGGGTTGGGGGCCGTCTGGAGGTCTCGGGTTGGGGGCCGTCTGGAGGTCTCGGGTTGGGGGCCGTCTGGAGGTCTCGGGTTGGGGGCCGTCTGGAGGTCTCGGGTTGGGGGCCGTCTGGAGGTCTCGGGTTGGGGGCCGTCTGGAGGTCTCGGGTTGGGGGCCGTCTGGAGGTCTCGGGTTTTTGGGGCGACGCAGGGCAGCAACTCTCAGCCCCTCACTGGCTTGTGGCCCTCTCCTGGGTCCAGCCCCTCACTGGCTTGTGGCCCTCTCCTGGGTCCAGCCCCTCACTGGCTTGTGGCCCTCTCCTGGGTCCAGCCACATTTCACTGGCTTGTGGACCTCTCCTGGGTCCAGCCACATTTCACTGGCTTGTGGCTGCGGTCACTGCAGGGATTGTGACTGAGAAGCTTATCCACAGAAATCTCAGCCCTTCACTCACCCCGAGCCTGGCCTCTGCTCGCAGTCCCTTCCCACTACCAAATGCTGAACTTTGATACCAACAATTTAAGTGAGTTGCTTTCACTTCATATGTTACTTGGTGCTGGAAAACGTACAATTATGGAGAAATAAAAGAATGGGAGCCTTCACTTATTCTGCAAATGCTGAATGGCTCTTAATATTGAGTTAAACCAGTTAGTGTATATAGTGTCAACTAACCAACATCTCCATTAAGAAAGCTAGGTGCTAAACGCATCCTTACTGATTATACTTTTCAGCATTACAATCACCCAAGTGCAAAGATTTGTTTCTAGTGTACAATGTTAACTGACTAAACTCTGGGTTGGTTCCTCCCCCAATGGCCCAGTGGGTAAAGCCACTGCCCAATGTCCGATTGAACCATTCAGACCAGAAATTTGCGGGTTTCATTCTTGGTTTGGACTGAATTAGCTGTACCTAACCAGGGCTGTACTTTGGATGCCACATGGCCCCTATGCCCTTTGGCTGTTTTGTCCTCCTCCTGAGCCCGAGTTCCCATTGCTGATTGCTAGTCAGTGACTGCCCTGCTGGTATGTCTGGCAAGGACAGAATCAGTTGGGGTTCTGATACGTTCCCTGTCAAATAGCCTGCTTCGGCTTGCATATAAAGGAGAAAAAAGTTGGAGAATTAATTTCACATGCACTTTTCTGTGTCGAGTGTTTGTTAATCTTCAAAGAGGATTTTAATTGCAATTGATACGTGAAACAAAAACATTTCATAAGGTTCTGCACAAGAGATTATTAGCAAAAAAAGTGCATGGAATTGGCGGTAACCTTGTGATATGGGTTGGTAATTGGTTGGGAGGTAGGAGACAGAGTAGGGATAAGGGGAATGTTCTCAGATTGGCGGGATGTGACAAGTGGTGTTCCCCAGTGCTTGTGCCTCAACTTTTCATCATATATGACTTGGATGAAAGAATAGAGAGAAGTATATCCAAGTTCGTAGATGGCACCAAGCTAGGGGGTACAGTAAGTTGTGCCGATGGGAACAGGAGGTTACAAAGGTACATGGATAGGTTAAGTGAGTGAACTCAACTGCCATAGTTTTGCCAATGTGGAGAAGTGCAAGGTCATCCAGTTTGGATCCGAGAATGATCAATTGGAATACTTTCTAAATAGCAAGAGATTAAGAATTGTGGAGGAGCAACAAATCACTCAAATCTTGGGCACAGGTACAAAAAATAATCAAAACAACTGATAGAATGTTGGCCTTTATCTCAAGGGGGTTGCAATACAAAAGTGAGGAAGTCATGCTTCAGTTACACAGAGCCTTGACCAGACCCCATCTGGAGCATTGCATTCAGTTTTAGGCACCAAATCTCCGGAAAGATACGTTGGCCTTGGAGGGTGTACAGCGTGAATTCAGCAGAATACCAGGGCTTAAAGGGTTAAATTAGGAAGCCAGGTTGCGTAAACTTGGCTTGTATTCCTTTGAGTTTAGAAGGTTGTGGGCTGATCTGATCGAGGTGTTTAAAATGCTAAAGGGATTTGATAGGGTAGATCCAGAGAAACTATTTTCTTTGGTGGGGGAATCAAGAACTAGAGGGCATATTCTTAAAATTAGAGCTTGGACATTTAGGAGTGAAATCAGGAAGCAATTTTTCATACAAAAGGTTGTGGAAATCTGGACCTCTATCCCCAAAAGGCTGTGGATGCTGGGCCAATTGGATTTTTCAAGACTCTGATCGATAGAGTTTTATTAGGTTAATGTATCAAGGGATAGGGAGCAAAGGTGGGAAGATGGAGTTGAGATACATGTATGATATGATCTAATTGAATGACGGAACAGGCTCGAGGGGCTTAATAACCCACTCCTGTTCCTGTGTTCCTACATGCTACATGTCAGTGTAAAAAGATCTTTCATGGTGTATTGATCCACACAGATCTGGTGTCTGTGCTGTTTAGCCAGTCTGAGCTAGGGCAGCAGTTGTGGTTGTTTCAATGTCTTCAGTTGGGTGGGGAGTGGGAAGGACGGGACTTCAGGCAGGATTCTGTTCTGCTGTGGAGCCCCTACTCACATGTCAAATAGTTTATTGACATTTACTATCTTGGCTCACACGTGAAGAATGGCTGCTTGGGTGGCATACTAGATGGCTATTGAATCATAGCCCAATAAGAGTTACTGCCTGCACGAGCGAGTAGGAAAAAATTGAATGGGAGAAGGGATTCAAGTCATCAGCTTGGCTCAGTTGATAGCAGTCATTTCTGGATCAAAAGGTTGTGGGGTTGAGCCCCACACTAGGATTTAAGCTCACTCTAGGCTGATACTCTGCTGCAGTGATGCATTGTACTTCGGATTGATACATTAAACTGAGGCCCCAACTACCTGTTCAGGTGGACATTAAAGATCGCGTGGCACTATTCGAAGAGCAAGGAATTTCCTGTATGCTGGCCAATACTTTCCTCAATGGGCACCATCAAAATGCAGTTAACTGGCCATCCATCTTATTGTTTGTGGGATGTTGCTAGTACAGAATGGCTGCAGAGTTTGCATACATAACTCACTGCATTTCAAAAAAGTGACTCAATATATATGAATTATTACAAGAGTAAAAGAGTTCTACGTTATTTAGGAAAATCCATACAATTTAACTGATGGGAGAAGTGAACAATGTCGACTAATGTTACAATTCAGTTCAGTGTAACTTATGAAATTCAGTAAATTCAATAACTCTACAATAATGGATTAATATTATTCAGTAGTGATCCAGTCAGGAAAAGTCAATTAAATTTTTGAACAAAGCAATGTTGTAGTTCAATGAGTTGGATGTTATTTAATATCTTGAACCTAAGCTGTTGAGTGCTGAAAAATACTTTAAAACAGTATGGGAATGAAGAAAGACTTGCATTTATATAGTGCCTCTCGTGGACCTCAGGACGCCCCAAAGTGCTTTACAGCCTTTTGAAGTGCGGTCACTGTTGTAGTGTAGGATATTGGGTGTGATTCCTGTAAATGTACAGAAATCCTGTTAAATAACTTGTGTTAATATTTTAGAATTTTTCTATACACCTGTCAACATTTGGCCATTTTAAATTGGAATACTCCAAATTGAGAGATTTTCAGGCTGCATGCTGTTTGAGACCTGAAAGTTTCATGCTGAATGTTTGTTTGAGATCTGAGAGGCAGGAGACCTGAAAATGTCTTGCTGAAATTACCAGTGTTGACATGTATGCACTGATTTTTGTTCAAATGTAACTTCTTATCCCCTCGAGAAAACGTTTTATGTTTGTATGCAACCTTCAATATCCTGTGTGGGTGTCTTGTGGTCTTTACACCTTTTAAAGTGAATTTTGATTCACCAGACAAAATCTTAGAGGATGTCTTCCTCATCAGAACCAATTTTAAAATGGAAGTGTTGGACAGTTGTAAATAAGGTCCTACTGTTTTGACAGTTTGATTTATACTGTATTTAAAAGGTGCTGTACACACTGGGAATATAGTTTCGGAAGACTTCTGAAATGAACATCTGAACTAATTTACAGTTGATACTGAAGCAAGCAGTTCTGAGTCGATGGCGGTCTCTGTAAACATTAATTCACCTTCCTTGTACTTGGCTGCTCCTTCAAGCCTGTACCGTACCCTGGCAAAGATCATCAAACGTTGCTACTCTGATCAGTACAATAATGTAGATGCATCTACAGCTTAAGATGGTGCTAGTTGCTTTGTGTCCCCTGAACAAGGGGCTAAGGCAGGTATATGGAGTTAGGTCACAGATCAGCCGTGATCTCATTGAATGGCGGAACAGGCTAGAGTGGCTAAATGCCCTGGAGAATGAGTCTTTTCCTTGAACCGCTGCAATCCTTGTGGTGATGGTGCTCCCACAATAGTGCTAGGTAGGGAACTCCTGGATATTGACCCAGTGACAATGAAGGAACAGCAATATAAACCGAGTCAGCATGGTGTGTTGACTTGGAGCTGATGATACCTATGACATTGTTAACCTGGTCTTTCTCGGTGTTAGAGGTCGCATGGGAGACAACAGTAACTATACTTCCAAAGTAATTCATTGGATGAGAAGTATTATGGGATGTCTTGCAGATATCATAAGATGCTATACAAAGGCAGGTTCCTTTTTTCTTTCTTAGTGATAGTGTGAAGGTGGGACAGTGGGGCAAACTAGAGAAAATCATCTTCAGGGCTGATGTTCAGAAGTTCTCATTGCTTTATTCCATAGAACGATCACTGCGTGGAATGAATTTCAGGTAAGGAAAGGGAGGCCAAAGAAGGCCTGGGATCATTTAAGAGACAGTTAAATGCTGTGATGGAGAAATTATAGGGTATTTTCTAGATGGAAGAGCTTAGATGGGCTGAACGGCCTTCTCATTTGTATTTTGTATGGTTAGCAAATGTATGTTGTGTTCAGTGTATCATTGCCAAGACACTGAAGTAACTTAGATTACAAGAGGCAAAAGGGAATTTTTTTTTGCAGGGTGGTGGGGTGGGTGTTGGTGAATTGGATCAAAGATGCAATAACCAGAGGACACAGATTTAAGGTGATTGGCAAAAGAACCAGAGGGGAGATGAGGTGAAATTTTTTTACACAGCGAGTTGTAATGATCTGGAATTCACTGCCTGAAAGGGTGGTGGAAGCAGATTCAGTAGTAACTTTCAAAAGGGAACTGGATAAATACTTGAAGGGAAAAAAAATTACAGGGCTATGGGGAAAGAGCAGGGGAATGGGATTAATTGGATAGCTCTTTCAAAGAGCTGGCACAGGCACAATGGGCCGAATGGCCACCTCCTGTGCTATACCTACTATGAACAGTGTTATAATCGTGATCCCATTCTGCACATTTAAAGTGAAAGTTTCCAAAATGTGTTAAGGGTGATGAAGCAATCCACAACTCTGTGTTGTGCAGAACTGCTGTTAGGCATTTTACTGCCGAGCTTGATTCCCATTATCAGTTAACGAAGAAGAGTGCTGAGAGCCATCATCTCTTGTGCCTAGATGTGTGGTGGTATCAAGCCAGGAGCACCAGGAGGCCTCTGGTGAGCTAGCTAATTGTAATCTGAGCATCATTGGAAATGTTACAGTTAGCCTTAATTAGTTCTAGATTAGGGATCAAAACAGATTGGACAAGGTTTCTGCTCCTGATCAGTTTGTTGCCCTCAGCCGGTCGTGTGGGTGTGATGCTGGGTGAAGTCAGAGATGGGTTCAGCTATTTGGCCGTAGATGTAAAGCCCACTGACGTTTCATCCGGGCTCCTATGTGCAGACTGGCTGAGTACCAGGGAGCTGCTGACACCCACTGAGTTGTATTCGTGTTGAATTGCAGCTTGTGTTTAGGAGGGGAGAAATGAACGGTAATAAAGCAATTTGCATTTGTACCATTTCGAAGTTAGGGGGAATAGGCACAATGGTTATCACTCCTGTAAGGGAGTCAAGATCACTTCTGTCTTAATAAAGTACATACTTGCTTTTGGAAACACCCAACCGAGTTCCTGGCCCCACATGTGCGAAACAGGTCAATTGTCCTCCCGACACTGCATCCTATAGGAGGGAAGAGAAAATTGGAGTATTGTATGGTATTGCCCAGTTCTGATCTTGTGGCCTTCCTTGCTGCTATCTTAACTACACATCGGCAGATGCCCAGGAGCAGAGTTTTCTCTGTGCTCTTGTCTTATGGGAAGTCTCAGAAAATGTTTTTAAAATTAAAAAATAATTTCACTGTTAACCTCTTGCAATACTGCCTTGTCTTTATGAATATTTTCTTCATTGTACCTGCAGTATATTTCAGTCCCTTGGAACAAGTAAAGAAATTGATTTTATTGTACTACAGTGCCAACTGAGTCTGCTATCTGCAATGACATTGCCAAAAACTGGATATGACTGGCCCCCTAAATTTCAACATTTTCTTTCATAGTAACATAAAGTGAGGTATGCTGCAACTCAGTTCACAGCAATACTGCTGAAGCTAACATTGCTCCTTTAAGTGAGATTGATCTTGTAGATTATGAAAGGATCAAAATTAAGGCAAGAGAGCCAATAGGTATCAGGATTAGTAGCTGGCAAGTCTCTGGCCTGTACTATAAAATTATTGGTCCAGCAACATAAACGTTTAGCATGGTTTCTGCTATGTGCACAGAGGTGCACAAAATGTTTGCAAACTGCCCCTGGAGGAATCTTCCTGTGTAAGGGAGTACAGGACCATGAGCATGCACTGTTGTGGAATGCATCAGTTAACCCATTGACCTGGTCATGTATGCACTGTTTGTAGGCAAATGCTAATGTTGAATCCTTGATCTAAATAGGATATCTACATTGCAGTGAATAGTGTGTTTGTACATGGATTTTTATTTGTGTCTGATTTTGCTTGTTGTCTTTGTGCTTCACCTTGTGACAGGAGAAGCACAGTCCATTTACAATTAGACACAATTCTTGTACTTGACAGTGAATAACGTCTGTCCTTTTAGTAGTTTATGGGAGTGGTAACCAATTTCACTCTGCTCCTTATCAGCATTGGAAGGAGTTGGTGATACTGCTTTGTGTACCAGATTTACCTGCTCACTTTAATTCTGTTTTCACATTATTGGCAGACAACTGTTTATATCTAATGTTGTGGTATTCCTGGAGTGAAAGCAGCAGTAGAATTCTGTACCAATATTATTCCTAGAATCAAAACCAGTGCAAGGAACTCAATTAAATTCAGTGTAAAGTATAACAGAGCATATGGCATGGTGCCACCAATCAAAAGCTGGGCTTCAAGCAGCTGGAGACAGAAGCTCCGTTACAATTACTGCTGCAAGTGATCTGTGAGTTTACAGCTGGTTAGCGAGTGGTGACAGCACTGAAGGATGCAGTTGTTTACTCTGATCTCTGTGTGCAGTTGGAAAGGATGGCTGACTAAAGCTGCAGTGGAAGGTATCTGCAACAAAAATCCTAGTGGAAGGAGTCTGTTTTTGTATGTACAGTATCCTATTTTCTCCTGCCCTCCCCATACCTTGGCAGAAAGGATGGCTTCCTGGGTATTTAACTAAATCTAAGAAGGTGGCTGTATTGGCGTGAGCCCTTTCTGTTGAGGTTGTGATGTGCACCAAGTTTGCAGTGTGAATGTGGGTTGAATTTTTATTGGGTACTTGTGGTTGATTTTTATTTTATACTCCTGCATACAGCCCAGACTGTTAGTATAAATCGTTTTGGTGCAGTGTTCTCTTTCCTGTCCAAGTACAACATAAGCAAGCTTTGCATTGAAGGCGCAGTGTCAACAGTAATCATGTGGTATCCCACCTAATCCCATCCATGTGCACCTCACAGCAGCTGGCTGTGGAGAAGAATTGTTGAAAACTTGTCTTCAGCCCATTCTGTCCTCTAGGCAGGAGGTGTGAGGTGGGGACAATGGGGGAGGAAAGAACTTGCATTTATATAGTGCTGTTTATAATCTCAGGACATCCCAAAGCATTTTACAACCAATGAGGTACTTTTGAAGTGTAGTCACTTTTGTAATGTAGGAAACGTAAAAGGCTTATATTCTCAAGATCATAATTCAAGTGAGTATGAGCCATATATTAACTTTCCAATTGCTTAACATTGAACGGTTCCCAGCTTTCTATACTGGTTATGATGCCTTGTTATGCCAGTGACTGGAGGAGGTGTCAGCAGTTGCACAAATTGTGAGAATTGAAGTGTATGTTGGATGTGTACTGACTGAGCCAGTGCCTGAGGAGCTGTGTTGGAATGTACTGCAGGAAGTGCTCTCCCAGTTTAATGGAAGCATACTCATGGGGATTCATTTCCCAGTACAATTTTTAAACTGTTTAATGAGAACCACTGACTGGTTAAAGAGAATGTTTCACTTGGCCCGGTTAGGTCTGATTCCAAATGTAGTCTGAATCTGGTAGAGTTTAGAGGTCGTTTGCAATTGTTTGTGGTTGAAGCTGGTTCCCTGCCCAGAGAATTGTGCGCATGATGGGTTTTGTTTCCTCGTGTTTAATTCTTGTTTGCAGTCAGCATTACTGAAAGTTGTGGTCACAGATGGTGCATAGAGTTTGAAATTCCCTATTGTTTACATGCCTAGAGGCATCTAAATCTCTTTGACATTTAAATATGTACCTGTTCTGGGGCTGTGATAAAACCCATCAGCATTACTATGCCTAACCTCACCTGAGACTGGAATGATTTCTGGTCAAATAGGGAGCAGTAATTGTCCTGAACTGCTTATGCTGACATCAGCAAAATCATTTTGTGACTAATGAGAGTTTTAATATTCCTCCAGCAGAATTGGGCACCACCTCTCACCACAAAGAACTTGTTGATGCTGCACTTGTTTAGTAGGTACCTGTCCTTAGGACACAGGCTGGATCTTTTATTTGTCCACACTCAGTACTATTTACTACATTTGCTATAACAATTGCATTTTTTCCTGAGAGGAGACGTTAAGGAGAAAATTGAGACTCATTCTTCATATGATTTTAAAGCTGATGTATGAAAGCAACGAAATAGAAGTAGAAAATTTCTGGAAGTACAGAATTAGTTTGTTAGCATCTGAAGGAGACCGTTCGTCAAACTGCTATGTATTTCCAGCATTTAGTATTTTTATTTCAGCTTCACACTACAACAACAAAGGAAAACCAAGCCCAGTCGACCCTGCAAAGTCCTCCTTACTAACATCTGGGGACTTGTGCCAAAATTGGGAGAGCTGTCCCACTAGACCTTGCCCGTACCAATCTACCTATCGCAGATGCATCTCTCCATGACGGTATTGGTAGGAGTGACCACCGTACAGTCCTTGTGGAGACGAAGTCCCGTCTTCTCACTGAGGACACCATCCAACGTGCTGTGTGGCACTACCACCGTGCTAAATGGGATAGATTCAGAACCAATCTAGCAGCTCAAAACTGGGCATCCGTGAGATGCTGTCGGCCATCAGCAGCAGCAGAATTGTATTCCAGCACAATCTGTAACCTCATGGCCCGGCATATTCCTCACTCTACCATTACCAACAAGCCAGGGGATCAACCCTGGTTCAATGAGAAGTGTAGAAGAGCATGCCAGGAGCAGTACCAGGCGTACCTAAAAATGAGGTTCCAACCTGTTAAAGCTTCAATTCAGGACTACATGCATGCTAAACAGCAGAAGCAACATGCTATAGACAGAGCGAAGCGATTCCACAACCAACGGATCAGATCAAAGCTCTGCAGTCCTGCCACATCCAGTCGTGAATGGTGGTGGACAATTAAATAACTAATGGGAGTATGAGGCTCTGTAAACATCCCCATCCTCAATGATGGCGAAGTCCAGCACGTGAGTGCAAAAGACAAGGCTGAAGCGTTTGCAACCATCTTCAGCCAGAAGTGCCGAGTAGATGATCCATCTTGGCCTCCTCCCGATATCCCCACCATCACAGAAGCCAGTTTTCAGCCAATTCGATTCACTCCACGTGATATCAAGAAACGGCTGAGTGCACTGGATACAGCAAAGGCTATGGGCCCCGACAACATCCCAGCTGTAGTGCTGAAGACTTGGGCTCCAGAACTAGCCATGCCTCTAGCCAAACTGTCCCAGTACAGCTACAACACTGGCATCTACCTGACAATGTGGAAAATTGTCCACAGAAAGCAGGACAAATCCAATCCGGCCAATTACCGCCCCATCAGTCCACACTCAATCAGCAGCAAAGTGATGGAAGGTGTCGTCGACAGTGTTATCAAGCACCACAAACTCACCAATAACCTGCTCACCGATGCTTGGTTTGGGTTCCGCCAGTACCACTCGGCTCCAGACCTCATTACAGCCTTGGTCCAAACGTGGACAAAAGAGCTAAATTCCAGAGGTGAGGTGAGAGTGACTGCCCTTGACATCAAGTCATCATTTGACCGAGTGTGGCACCAAGGAGCCCTCGTAAAATTGAAGTCAATGGGAATCAGGGGGAAAACTCTCCATTGGCTGGAGTCATACCTAGCACAAAGGAAGATGGTAGTGGTTGTTGGAGGCCAATCATCTCAGCCCCAGGACAATGCTGCAGGAGTTCCTCAGGGCAGTGTCCTAGGCCCAACCATCTTCAGCTGCTTCTTCAATGACCTTCCCTCCATCATAAGATCAGAAATGGGGATGTTCGCTGATGACTTCAGTGTTCAGTTCCATTCGGAACCCTTCAAATAATGAAGCAGTCCGTGCCCGCATGCAGCAAGACCTGGACAACATCCAGGCTTTGACTCATAAGTGGCAAGCAACATTTGCACCAGACAAACGCCAGGCAATGACCACCTCCAAAAAGAGAGAGTCTAACCACCTCCCCTTGACATTCAACGGCATTACCATCGCCGAATTCCCCACCATCAACATCCTGGGGGTCACCATTGACCAGAGACTGTTGGCTAAGATAGAAGCCCATGGAAATGAGGGAAAAGTACGGACTTGGTTAGGAAGTTGGCTGAGCGAAAGGCGACAGAGTAGGGATAATGGGTCGGTAGGTACTCACATTGGCAGGATGTGACTAGTGGAGTCCCGCAGGGACCTGTCTTGGGGCCTCAATTATTCACAGTATTTATTAATGACTTAGATGAAGGCATAGAAAGTCTCATAGCTAAGTTTGCCGATGACACAAAAATTGGTGGCATTGTAAGCAGTGTAGATGAAAACATAAAATTACAAAGGGATATTGATAGATTAGGTGAATGGGCAAAACTGTGGCAAATGGAATTCAATGCAGACAAATGTGAGGTCATCCACTTTGGATCAAAAAAGGATAGAACAGGGTACTTTCGAAATGGTAAAAAGTTAAAAACAGTGGATGTCCAAAGGGTCCCAGGGGTTCAGGTACACAGATCATTGAAGTGTCATGAACAGGTGCAGAAAATAATCAATACGGCTAATGGAATGCTGGCCTTTATATCTAGAGGACTGGAGTACAAGGGGGCAGAAGTTATGATGCAGCGATACAAAACCCTGGTTAGACCGCACCTGGAGTACTGTGAGCAGTTCTGGGCACCGCACCTTCGGAAGGACATATTGGCCTTGGAGGTAGTGCAGGTTAGGTTTACTAGAATGATACTCGGACTTCAAGGGTTAAGTTACGAGGAGAGATGACACAAATTGGGGTTGTTTTCTCTGGAGTTTCGAAGGTTAAGGGGTGATCTGATCGAAGTTTATAAGATATTAAGGGGAACGGATAGGGTGGATAGAGAGAAACTATTTCCGCTGGTTGGGGATTTTAGGAGTAGGGGGCACAGTCTAAAAATTAGGGCCAGACCTTTCAGGAGTGAGATTAGAAAACATTTCTACACATAAAGGGTGGTAGAAGTTTGGAACTCTTTTCTGCAAATGGCAATTGATACTAGCTCAATTGCTAAATTTAAATCTGAGATAGATAGCTTTTTGGCAACCAAAGGTATTAAGGGATATGGGCCAAAGGCAGGTATATGGAGTTGGATCACAGATCAGCCATGATCTTATCAAATGGAGCAGGCACGAGGGGCTGAATGGCCTACTCCTGTTTCTATGTTCCTATGACACTTAACTGGACCAGCCACATAAATACTGTGGCTACAAGAGCAGGTCAGAAGCTGGGTATTCTGCGGCGAATGACTCACCTCCTGACTCCCCAAAGCCTTTCTACCATCTACAAAGCACAAGTCAGGAGTGTGATCGAACACTGTCCACTTGCCTGGATGAGTGCAGCTCCAACAACGCTCAGGAAGCTCGACACCATCCAGGACAAAGCAGCCCGCTTGATTGGCACCCCATCCACCACCCTAAACATTCACTCCCTTCATCACCGGTGCACCATGGCTGCAGTGTGCACCATCCACAGGATGCACTGCAGCAACTCGCCAAGGCTTCTTCAACAGCACCTCCCAAACCTGCGACCTCTACCACCTAGAAGGACAAGAGCAGCAGGTACATGGGAACAACACCACCTGCACGTTCCCCTCCAAGTCACACACCATCCTGACTTGGAAATATATTGCTGTTCCTTCATCGTCACTGGGTCAATATCCTGAAATTCCCTACCTAATAGCACTGGGAGAACCTTCACCACACGGACTGCAGCGGTTCAAGAAGGCGGCTCACCACCACCTTCTCAAGGGCAATTAAGGATGGGCAATAAATGCTGGCCTTGCCAGCGACGCCCACATCCCATGAACGAATAAACAAAATTCCTAATTGCAGTTGATGGTGATAGGACAGGGCTCCAGTGTAAAAGTGCCTTTAATTTGTAAGATCGGGTCGAATTGTCTTTAGTTTGAATGAGTAAAGTTAACTTCTCATCTGTTGGGTAGTGGATGAGAGATGGTGTTTATTTATTTTGTAGACAATGCTGATACAGGTTTTGTAGTTGCACGTAACACATGGAAAACTGGAAAAAACGTTGACAGGCAAAGAGAACAACAGTGAGTAATATTTAATACGGTGATCAATAGAGTTAAGGAGAAATATATTACTCTTTTTTAAAAAAACTAGCCAATAACACAACACTATGGATGAATAAAGGGATAAGTGTAAAATTGAAACTAAAGGAAAATATATACTCTAAGTATATAGATGATAAAAGAGAGGATGACAAAAGGGAGTACAAAGAGGTTAGGGAACAAGTCAAAAAAAACAATTTTGAAAGCGAAGAGAAACTACAAAATTAAATGATCAAGGAACATAAAAAGAAATAAAGTATTCTACAGTCACATAAATAACAGAAGAAAAATCAGGATCGAGATAGGACCTGCAAGAGATGCACAAGCTAAACTCACAGGTAATGACTGCGAAATGGCAGAAATATCGAATAGTTACTTTGCCTCAGTATTTACCAGGGAGACTAACAAGGTGGGCATGACAATAGAAGAAATCAAAAAAGATATAAAGACATTTAAGATAGAAAGGGGGAAGATAATTGATAAACTAATCAAACATAGAGAGGATTAAACCCCTGGTCTGGATGGATTGCATCCGCACATATTAAAAGAAGTTAGGGAAGAGATAGCAGAGACATTATTACATATATACAAAAATTCATTAGAAAAGGGAATAGTGCCAGAGGACTGGCAGACAGCTAATGTGATTCCTATATTTAAAAAGGGAGATTGAACAAGTCCAGGGAACTATAGAACAGTTAGCTTAACTTTGGTGAAAGGAAAGATAATGGAATCTTTACTCAACGATGTAATCGAAAAACATCTAGAAAATATAACAAAGAGTAGTCAGCATGGATTTCAGATCGGAAAGTATGTTTGACCAACCTTATTGAATTCTTTGAAGAACAGAGTAGACAAGGGTAATGCGGTAGATGTAATCTATTTGGATTTTCAAAAGGCCTTCTTCGATAAGGTACCGCATTGTGGACTCATGACGAAGGTCAGAACATGTGGGGTCGGGACAGGTAGCAGTATGGATAGCAAGCTGGCTACAAAACAGAGTGGGGGTTAAGCTACTCAGACTGGTAAAAGGTGGGAAGTGGTGTTCCACAGGGATCAGTGCTGGGACCACTTCACAATTTACATTAATAATTTGGGCTCGGGAATCAGAAGCACAATTTCAAAATTTGGGGATGACACCAGATGTGTAGTTAATACAAAGGAAAAATGCATCATAATGCAAGAAGACTATTTATAAACTTGGAGAATGGGTGTGTAATTCACAATTAAATTTCAATATGGATAAGTGTCAGGTGGTGCATTTTGGTAGGAAGAATGAGGAGGCCATATACTGCTTGGATAAGAGTCTAAATGGGATAGAGGACCAAAAGGATTTCAGGGTACAGATACACATCACTAATAGTGATGCAGGTTTATGAGACCATTTTTTTTAAAAAGAAAAGGCAAACCAAGCACTGGGGCTCATTTTTAGAGGGATAGGATTGAAAAGCAGAGAAGTTATGTTAAGCTTGTATGGAACCTTGGTTAGACCACACTTGGAGTATTGTGCACCGTTCTGGTCTCCCTATTATAAAAAGGATATAGATGCTTTGGAGAGAGTGCAAAAAAGATTCATGAGGATGATACCAGAACTGAGAGGATATAATAATCTGGAAAGGCTGGTGCTCTTTTCTCTTTTTCAAAAAAAAAGAGAAGGCTGAGGGGTGACCTGATCGAGGTCTTTAAGATAATGAAAGGGTATATTAGGGTAGACATAGAGAAAATGTTTCCACTTGTGGGTGAGTCCAAAACTAGATACTTATTTTATATATTGAATAGGGAATTCATGAGTAGTTGAGGCAAATAGCATAGATGCATTTAAGGGAAAGCTAGATAAGTAGACGAGGGAGAAAGGAATAGAAGGGTATGCTGATGGGGTTAGATGAAGAAGGGTGGGAGAAGGCTCGTGTGGAGCATAAATGCCAGTGTGGACCATTTGGGCCCAAATGACCTGTTTCTGTGCTGTAGACTCGATATGGAGAAGAACCAGGCTGCAAAAGAAAAAAGGAACCATAAACTTGTTTGTCTGTACTTAAGGATATTTATCCTGCAATGAAAAGCATTTATGCTCTGTTTTCCTCTTGATATTAGATAGTGCTTCTGCTACCAAGGGATGGGCAACTTGTATTCAGACCACAAAGAGTGTTCATTTTGGCTGGTCATTAGGAGGTGTGTGATGGTGACCTCATGTTGATGCTTCCACTTGCTCCATCTTGCAGGATGATGGTGATACTGTGACCTCTGCTGGCAAGAGTCCAGAAATTGAATATTAAATGAATGAGTGAAAATGACTGGGCGGCCAAATGAGAAAAGCCAAATGTCTGAAACAGAACCCATTTTTAATGATCTGTGATCATGTCTTGTATAATGTCAGTTTCCATTGCACAAGATTCTTCAATAGGGCTGCCTGATTTTTTGAGGAGTGAATGGGAGACTCTAATGACTGGAGACTATGTAACCTCCAGTTGGGTGTTGAGGGAAGAAACTCATGGATGAGTAGCTCTTGTGTCTCAGCCAAAGTGAATGCCTTTCATCAAGCTGTGTGGATAGTAGTCATTTGAAAGGTAGCTCTTCCACATCAGCTTGCATTTTAACAAAATGCCTCCACGTGTGGTCTACCTTGGACACCATTCTAAATGGAAGCTAGACCAAATGGTGCACTTGCACAGAAAATTGTGACTCCATTTTTGTTACTCAGGCCAAGTGCTTGATGTAGTGTCCCATTTACTAAAGGATCAATTATCAATTACATAAGAACAACTTGTAGACCAGAATTTAATTCTGTAGTCCTTTTAGGATATTAACTTTTTAGGAAAAAAAAGCACTGCTTGTACTTTTTATCTTTGATTTTCCTCCATTGCTGTCATGTAGAAGCCTCTTTATACAGCTGCTGCTTACTTTTTGTTGATAGGTTTTTGTTGCAGCTCTTTCTAAAAGCTGTTGCATCATAGTTTCCAGGTCATGGTGATTCACATTATACTTAGAGTGAAGACAACAGCAACTTGTATTTATATAATGCCTTTAATGCAGAAAAATCCTAAAACCACTTCACAGATGCATAATAAAAAGAAGGATACCAAGTCAAAGAAAGGAGATATTAAAGGATGACCAAAACTTAGTTAAAGAGATGGGTTTTAAGGAGGGTCTTGAGGAAGGCGAAGGGTTTAGAGAGGGAATGAGTGTGGGGTCGAGGCAGGTGATGGCATGACTGCTGAGTGAAGGGAGGTGGTTGCTCCAGAGATCAGAATCCGAGGACTGGAAAGTTTTGGGGGGTGGTGGATTGTAGGACTGGTGGAGGTTACATGATTGGGTGAGGTCATGAACATATGTACGTCTGAAATTGACGGGCAGGAAAAGACCAGTTGGTCCATCAGGCCTGCCCCGCACCATGATGGCTGGAGCATCATGACTAAACACTCCTTCCCTCCCTGGACCTTTATTCCCCCCCCCTCCCCCCCCCCCCCCCCCCCAACCTCACTGCAGCCATGTAATCTCCTGGGAGAGGCAAAAAAAGCATTAAAAAATAACAGGGCCAATAATGGAAAAATACTCTGTAAAGTTCCTCTCCCCTCAGGCACTTGAAACCATTCCATTCTATCTATCTCGACCTTGAATATACCTCACCGATTCAGCATCCACAGCCCTCTGGGTTACAGAATTCCAAAGATTCACAACCCTCTGAGTGAAGAAATTCCTCCTCATCTCAGTCTTAAATGGCCGACCCCTTATCCTGCTGACGACACAAAACTAGGTGGGATTGTGAGTTGTGAGGAGGATGCAAAGTGTCTTTAAGGCACTTCAGACAAGTTGAGTGAGTGGGCAAATACATGGCAGATGCAGTATAATGTGGATTAATGTGAAGTTATCCACTTCAGAAGGAAAAACAGAAAGGCAGAGTGTTATTTAAAAGGTGATGGATTGGGAAATGTTGATGTACAAAGGGACCTGGGTGTCCTTTTACACCAGTCACTGAAAGCAAACATGCAGGTGCAGCAAGCAGTTAGGAAGGCAAATGGTATGTCAGCCTTCATTGCAAGAGGATGAGAGTACAGGAGCAAGGATGTCTTACTGCAATTATATAGGGCCTTGGTGAGACCACACCTTGAGTATTGTGTGCAGTTTTGGTCTCCTTACCTAAAAAAAGGCTATACTTGCCATAGAGGGAATGCAGCGAAGGTTCACCAGACTGATTCCTGGGATGGCAGGACTGGCGTTTGAGGAGAGATTGGGTTGACTCGGCCTGTATTCACTCGAGTTTAGAAGAATGAGAGGGGATCTCATTGAAACTTATAAAATTCTGACAGGGCTAGACAGACTGGATGCAGGGAGGATGTTTCCCTTGGCTGGGGGGATCCACAACGAGGGGTCACAGTCTCAGGATATGGGGAATAGGACATTTTGGAGTGAGAAGAGGAGAAATTTCTTCACTGCTGGTGAACCTGTGGAATTCTGTACCACAGAAGGCTGTGGAGGGCAAGTCACTGAATATATTTAAGAAGGAGCTAGATAGATTTCTAGACACAAAAGGCATCAAGGGGTACGGGGAGAGAGCGGGAATATGGTATTGAGATAGAGGATCAGCCATGATCATATTGAATGGCGGAGTAGGCTCGAAGGGCCGAATGGCCTACTCCTTCTCCTCCTATTTTCTATGACTATGCCCCCCTAGTTCTCGACTCCAGCCAGGGGAAACAATCTCTCAGCATCTACCTTGTCAAGCCCCCTCAGATTCTTATATGTTTCAATGAGATCACCTCTCATTCTGAAGTCCAGAGAGTATAGGCTCATTCTACTCAACCTCTCCTCATAGGACAATGTTCTCATCCCAGGAGTTAATCTAGTGCATCTTTGTTGTACTGCCTCTAAGGCAAGTATATCCTTCCTTAGCTAAGGAGACCAAAACGCAGTTCTCCAGGTGAGGTCTCATTAAAGCCCTGTACAATTGTAGTAAGACTTCTTTATTCTTGTACTCCAACCCCCTTGCAATAAAGGCCAACATGCCATTTGCTTTCCTAATTGCCTTTTGTACCTGCGGACTAACCTTTTTGTGTTTCTTGTACCAGGACACCAAGTCTCTCTGAGCATCAACATTTCTTCCTACCAAAGTGAATAACCCCACATTTCCCCATATTATATCCATCTGCCAGCTTCTTGCCCACTCACTTAACCTGTCTATATCCCTACGTAGACTTTTTGTGTCCTCCTCACAGCTTACTTTCCCACCTAGCTTTATATCATCAAAAAACTTGGATACATTACACTCGGTCCCTTCAACTAAGTCATTAATATAGATTGTAAATAGCTGAGGCCCAAGCACCGATCCTTGCGGCACCCCATTAGTTACAGCCTGCCTACCTGAAAATAACCCATTTATCCCCACTCTGTTTTCTGTCCGTAACGAATCCTCTATCCATGTTAAAATATTACAACCCCATGAGCCCTTAATTTGCATAACAACCTTTTATGTGGCACCTTATCGAATGCCTTTTGAAAATCCAAATAAACTACATCCACTAGTTCCCCTTTATCTACCCTGCTAGTTACATCCTCAAAAAACTCTAATAGATTTGTCAAACATGATTTCCCTTTCATAAAACCATGTTGACTCTGCCTAATCATATTATGATTTTCTAAGTGCCCTGTTACCACTTCCTTAATAATGGCTTCCAGCATTTTCCCGACGACTGATGTCAGGCTAACTGGCCTGTAGTTCCCTGTTTTCTCTCCCTCCTTTCTTGAATAGCGGGGTTACATTTGCCACCTTCCAATCCGCTGAGACCGTTCTAGAACCTAGGGAATTTTGGAAGATCATAACCAATGCATCCGCTATCTCTTTTAGAACCCTAGGATGTAGGCCATCAGGTCCAGGGGATTTATCGATTTTTAGTCCCATTAGTTTGTCCAATACTTTTTCTCCACTGATGATTACTTTAAGTTCCTCTCTCATTAGCCTCTTGGTTCCCCTCTATTTCTGGTATGCTTTTTATGTCTTTTATTGTGAAGACAGGTACAAAATATTTGTTTAATGCATCTGCCATTTCCTGATTTCCCCAGTATAATTTCTCCTGTCTCAGCCTCTAGGGGACCAACATTTACTTTTGCTACTCTCTTCCCTCTTCGGTTTTACACACTTGTAGAAGCTCTTGCAGTCTATTTTTATATTTCTTGCTAATCTTTCCTGTTCATCAATTTTTTGGTTGTCCTTCGCTGGTTTCTAAAATTCTCCCAATACTCAGGCTTACTACTCTTGGCAGCATTATAGGCCTCTTCTTTTAATCTAATACTCTCCTTAACTTCTTTAGTTAGACACGGATGGATCACTTTTCCCGTGGCGTTTTTATTTCTCAATGGAATGTGTATTTGTTGAGAATATTGAAATATTTCTTTAAATGTTTTCCATTCCTTTTCAACTGTCAAACCCTTCAATTTAATTTCCCAATCTACCTTAGCCAACTGATCCCTCATACCTTTGTAATCGGCTTTATTTAAGTTTAAGACTCTAGTTTCGGACTTAAGTACGTCACTCTCAAACTCAATGTGAAATTCTATTATATTATGATCACTCTTCCCCAGAGGATCCTTTACTGTGAGATTACTAATTAACCCTGTCTCATTACACAATACAAGATCTAAAATAGCCTGTTCCCTGGTTGGCTCTATGGCGTATTGCTCTAGGAAACCCGTCTCAAATGCATTCCATGAACTCATCTTCCAAACTACCTTTGCCAATTTGATTTGCCCATTCTGTATGAAGGTTCAAGTCCCCCTTGATGACTGCGTTACCTTTGTTACAAGCTCCTATTATTTCATGATTTATACTCTGTCCAACAGTATAGCTACTATTAGGGGTCTATAAACTACTCCCACCAGTGTTTTCTGCCCCTTGTTATTTCTTATCTCCACCCATACTGATTCTACTTCCCGATCTTCTGAGCCATGATCCTTTCTCACTACTGTCCTTATGTCATCCTTTATTATTAGGGCTGCACCCTTCCTTTTCCATTCTGCCTGTCTTTTCTAAACGTCATGTACCCTGGAATATTTAGTTCCTAATCTTGGTCACACCAGGTAGTGCAGGAGTCCCCCGAGTGCATCTCGCTCTCTAACCAGTATTCAGAATACTGGTGAGGCAGATGGTTCCTCTGCGGAGTGCAGCCAGAGCCAAGACCATAGCACCATGGGAGGCTCAGCTATACGGTGGGGGGAGAGGAGAAAGGTCAGCAGAGCAATAGTGATAGCAGATTCTATAGTTAGGGTGGCAGACAGGCGTTTCTGCGGCTGCAGACACGAGTCCAGGATGGTACGTTGCCTGCCTGGTGCCAGGGTCAAGGATGTCACTGAGTGCCTACAGAACATTCTAACATAGAAAATAGGAGCAAGAGTAGGCCATTCGGCCCTTCGGGCCTCCTGAAAATGATCATGGCTGATCGTCTAACTCAATACCCTGTTCACGCTTTTTCCCCATATCCCTTGATCCCTTTAGCATTAAGAAATATATCTATCTCGTTCTTGAATACACCTAATGACTTGGCCTCCACTGCCTTCTGTGGTAGAGAATTCCACAGGTTCACCACCCTCTGAGTGAAGAAATTTCTCCTCATCTCGGTTCTAAATGGCATACCCCGTATCCTGAGACTGTGACCCCTGGTTCTGGACTCCCCAGCCATCGGGAACATCCTCCCTGCATCTAGTCTGTCTAGTCCTGTTAGAATTTTATATGTTTCGATGAGATCACCTCATTCTTCTAAACTCTAGTGAATATAGGCCTAGTCGACCCAATCTCTCCTCATACGTCAGTCCTGCCATCCCAGAAATCAGTCTGGTAAACCTTTGTTGCACTCCCTCCATGGCAAGGACATCCTTCCTCAGATAAGGAGACCAAAACTGCACACAATACTCCAGATGTGGTCTCACCAAGGCCCTGTATAACTGCAGTAAGACATCCCTGTCCCTGTACTCAAATCCTCTTGCAATGAAGGCCAACATACCATTTGTCTTTCTAATTGCTTGCTGCACCTGAATGCTCACTTTCAGCGACTGGTGTACAAGGACACCCAGGTCTCGTTGCACCTCCCCTTTTCCCAATCTATCACCATTCAGATAATCTGCCTTTCTGTTTTTACAACCAAAGTGGATAACCTCACATTTATCCACGATATACTGCATCTGCCATGTTCTTGCCCACTCACCCAACTTGTCTAAATCACATTGGAGCCTCTTTGCATCCTCCTCACAGCTCACATTCCACCCCAGTTTTGTGTCATCTGCAAACTTGGAAATGTTACATTTAGTTTCCTCATCCAAATCATTGATAGATATTGTGAATAGCTGGGGCCCAAGCACTGATCCCTGCGGTACCCCACTAGTCACTGCCTGCCACCTGGAAAAGGACCTGTTTATTCCTACTCTCTGTTTCTTGTCTGTCAACCAATTCTCAATCCATGCCAGTATATTCCCCCCAATCGCATGTGCTTTAATTTTGCACACTAACCTCTTTTGTGGGACCTTATCAAAAGCCTTCTGAAAATCCAAATATACCACAACCACTGGTTCTCCCCTTTCTACTAGTTACATCCTCAAAAAACTCCAGTAGATTTGTTAAGCACGATTTCCCTTTCATAAACCCATGCTGACTTTGTCCAATCCCATGAATGCCTTCCAAGTGTTCTGTTATCAAATCTTTTATGATAGACTCTAGCATTTTCCCCACTACTGATGTTAGGCTAACCGGTCTGTAATTCCCTGTTTTTTCTCTCCCTCCTTTTTTAAATAGTGGGGTTACATTTGCCACCCTCCAATCTGTACGAACTGTTCCAGAGTCTATAGAATTTTGGAAGATGATCACCAATGCATCCACTATTTCCAGGGCCACTTCTTTTAGTACTCTGGGATGTAGATTATCAGGCCCTGGGGATTTGTCAGCCTTTAGCCCCATTAATTTCCCTAGCACTTTTTTTTTAATGAATACTGGTTTCCTTCAGTTCCTCCCTCTCACTCGACCCTTGGTTCCCTAACATTTATTTGTGTCCTCCTTTGTGAAGACAGAACCAAAGTATGTGTTTAATTGTTCTGCCATTTCTTTGTTCCCCATTATAATTTCCCCCATTTCTGACAGTAAGGGACCTACATTTGTCTTCACTAATCTTTTTCTCGACATATTTATAGAAGCTTTTACAGTCAGTTTTTATGTTCCCTGCTAGTTTACTCTCATACTCTATTTTTCCCCTCTTAATCAATCTCTTTGTCCTCCTTTGCTGAATTCTGAACTGCTCCCAATCCTCATGCTTGCCGCTTTTTCTGGCAATTTTATATGTCTCCTCTTTGGATCTAATACTATCCCTAATTTCTTTTGTAAGCCACAGTTGAGCCACCTTTCCTGTTTTATTTTTGCACCAGACAGGAATGAATAATTGTTGTAATTCCTGCACACGTTCTTTAAATATTAGCCATTGCCTATCCACCATCATCCCTTTAAGTAAAGTTCCCGGATCTATCATAGGGCAGATAGATAGAGCAGATGAATGCGTGGCTCGAGAAATAGTGCAGGAGGGAGGACTTTAGATTCCTGGGGCACTGGGACCGGTTCTAGGAGAGGTGGGACCTGTACAAGCGGGATGGGTTGCCACCCCAAGAGGGCTGGGACCAATATCCTTGCGGGGAGGTTTGTTAGTGCTGTTGGGGAGGGTTTAAACCAGCTTGGTAGGGGAATGGGAACCTGAGTGTAGATTCAGATGGGACAGAATCAGAACGGGAGATAGAAGGCAGAAAATTAGTAAGTGACTTAGGAAGGCAGAGTATGCAAAGGTTAGACAATAAACAGCAAGGGAGTTTGGCAGTGCTCAAAGGTGTATGCCTCAATGTAAGGAGTATAGTGAATAAGGCAGATGAGCTGAGGGCACAGATCGACACGTGGCAGTACAATATCTTACCTATTACTGAAACATGGCTTGAATAGGGGCAGGAATGGCAGCTCAACGATCCTGGTTACAGGGTTTTCAGACAAGATAGAGAGAGGGATAAAAACGGAGGTGGGGGGTGGCAATTTTGGTTAAAGAAACAATTACAGCTGTGAGGAGGGATGATATGTTAGAAGGATCATCAAATGAGGTCATTTGGGTTGAGCTAAGGAACAAAAAAGGGGCAGTCACACTGCTGGGAGTGTACTATAGACCCCCAAATAGTCAGGGAGATAGAAGAGCAAATATGCAGGCAAATTTCTCAAGTGCAAAAACAGTGGGGCAGTAACAGTAGGGGATTTCAACTACCCTAATATTAACTGGGGCACCAACAGTGTGAAGTGTATAGAGGGTGCAAAATTCTTAAATTGCATTCAGGAGAACTTTTTTAGCCAGTACGTAACAAGTCCAACAAGAGAGGGCGCAGTTCTGGATTTAGTTTTAGGAAATGAGACTGGGCAGGTGGAAGGAGTATCAGTGGGAGAGCATTTTGGTGGTCATGATCATAATTCAATTAGTTTTAACATAATTATGGAAAGGGACAAAGATAGAACAGGAGTCAAAGTTCTCAATTGCGGAAAGACCAATTTTACTAAGCTAAGAAGTGATTTAGCAAAAGTGGACTGGAAACAGCTACTTGAAGGTAAATCAATGTCAGAGCAGTGGGAGACATTCAAGGGGAAGATTCAAGGGGTAAATATGTTCCCACAAAAAAAGGGTGGGACTGCCAAATCTAAAGCCCCCTGGATGTCAAGGAGCTTACAGGGTAAGATAAGGCAGAAAAGGAAAGCTTATGTCAGACACCATGGACAAAAGAGCTGAATTCCAGAGGTGAGGTGAGAGTGACTGCCCTTGACATCAAGGCAGCATTTGACAGAGTGTGGCACCAAGGAGCCCTCGTAAAATTGAAGTCAATGGGAATCGGGGAAAACTCTCCAGTGGCTGGAGTCATACCTAGCACAAAGGAAGATGGTAGTGGTTGTTGGAGGCAAATCATCTCAGCCCCAGGACATTGCTGCAGGAGTTCCTCAGGGCAGTGTCCTAGGGCCAACCATCTTCAGCTGCTTCATCAATGACCTAACCTCCATCATAAGGTCAGAAATGGGGATGATCACTGATGATTGCACAGTGTTCAGCTCCATTTGCAACCCCTCAGATAATGAAGCAGCCCGAGCCCGCATGCAGCAAGACATGGACCACACCCAGGCTTGGGCTGATAAGTGGCAAGTAACATTCGCACCAGATAAGTGCCATGCAATGACCATCTCCAACAAGAGAGAATCTAACCACCTCCCCATGACATTCAACGGCATTACCATCGCCGAATCCCCCACCATCAACATCCTGGGGGTCACCATTGACCAGAAAATTAACTTCTGCGGCGAGTGACTCACCTCCTGACTCCCGAAAGCCTTTCTACCATCCACAAGGCACAAGTCAGGAGTGTGATGGAATACTCTCCACTTGCTTGGATGAGTGCAGCTCCAACAACACTCAAGAAGCTTGACACCATCCAAGATAAAGCAGCCCGCTTGATTGGCACCCCATCCACCACCCTAAACATTCACTCCCTTCACCATCGGCGCACAGTGGCTGCAGTGTGTACCATCCACAGGATGCACTGCAGCAACTTGCCAAGGCTTCTTCCACAGCACCTCCCAAACCCGCGATCTCTACCACCTAGATGGACAAGAGCAGCAGGTACATGGGAACAACACCTGCACGTTCCCCTCCAAGTCACACACCATCCCGACTTGGAAATATATCGCCGTTCCTTCATCGTCGCTGGGTCAAAATCCTGGAACTCCCTTCCTAACATCACTGTGGGAGAACAGTCACCACACGGACTGCAGTGGTTCAAGAATGTGCCTCACCACCACCTTCTCAAGGGCAATTAGGGATGGGCAATAAATGCCGGCCTCGCCAGCGACGCCCACATCCCATGAATGAATTTTTTAAAAACCGAGAACTCGATACTACAGAAAGCCTAGAGGAGTATAAGAAGTGCAGGGGTGAGATTAAAAAGGAAATTAGGAAAGCAGGGAGAGGGCATAAGAAAATATTGGCAAGGAAATCCCAAAGATGTTTTATAAATACATTAAGAGCAAGAGGATAATTAAGGAAAGATTAGGGCCTGTTAGAGACCAAAAAGGTAACCCATGTGTGGAGGCGGAAGACATGGGTATGGTTCTTAATGAATACTTTGCATCTGACTTCACAAAAGAGAGGGACGATGCAGAGATTGTAGTTGAGGAGTGTGAAAAATATTAAGGGGATTAGCATCTTTGAAAGTAGATAAATCACCAGGCACGGATGAAATGTATCCCAGGCTGTTAAAGGACGCAAGGGAGGAAATAGCGGAGACTTTGACCATCATTTTCCAATCCTCCCTGGATACAGGCGTGGTGCCAGAGGATTGGAGGACTGCTAATGTTGTACCATTGTTTAAAAAGGGAGCGAGAGATAGACAGAGTAATTACAGGCCAGTTAGTCTAACCTCAGTGGTGGGAAAATTATTAGAATCAATTCTGAGGGACAGGATAAACCGTCACTTAGAAAGGCACGGGTTAATCAAGGACAGTCAGCATGGATTTGTTAAAGGAAAGTCGCCGTCTGGCTAAGTTGATTGAATTTTTTGAGGTAACAACAAGGAGGGTCGATGAGAGTAACACGTTTGATGTAGTCTACATGGATTTTAGCAAGGCTTTTGACAAAGTCCCACATGGCAAACTGGTCAAAAAAGTACAAGCCCATGGGATCCATGGGAGAGTGACAAGTTGGATCCAAAATTGGCTCAGTGGCAGGAAGCAAAGGGTAATGGTCGATGGGTGTTCATGTGACTGGAAGGCTGTTTCCAGTGGGGTCTGCGGGGCTCAGTAACAGGTCCCTTGCCTTTGTTATATATATTAATGATTTGGACTTTGTACATGATTAAGAAGTTTGCAGATGATACAAAAATTGGCCATGTGGTTGATAGTGAGGAGGAAAGCTTTGACTGCAGGAAGATATCAATGGACTGGTCAGGTGAGCAGAAAAGTGGCAAATGGAATTCAATCCAGAGAAGTGTGAGGTAATGCATTTGGGGAGGACAAACAAGGCAAGGGAATACATAATAAATGGAAGGATACTGAAAGGTGTGGAGGAAGTGAGGGACCTTGGAGAGCATGTCCACAGATCCCTGAAGGTAGCAGGTCAGGTAGATAAGGTGGTTAAGAAGGGATATGGAATACTTTCCTTAACCGAGGCATAGAATATAAGAGCAGGGAGGTTATGCTGGAACTGTATAAAACACTGGTTAGACCACAGCTTGAGTACTGTGTACAGTTCTGGTCACCAGGAAGGATGTAATTGCACTGGAAAGGGTACAGAGGAGATTTAAGAGAATTGGAGAATTTTAACTATGAGGAAAGATTGGATAGGATGGGGTTGTTCTTTTTGGAACAGAGGAGGCTGAGGGGTGATTTGATTGAGATGTACAAAATTGAATGGCTAGGAAGGACCTATTTCCTTTAGCAGAGAGGTCAGTAACCAGGGGGCATAGATTTAAAGTGATTGGTGGAAAGATCAGAGGGGAGCTGAGGAGAATGTTTTTCACCCAGAGGGTGATGGGGGTCTGGAACTCATTGCCTGGTAGAGGCAGAAACCCTCAACTCATTTAAAAATGATCTGGATATGCATCTGAAGTGGTGTGAGCTACAAGGCAATGGACCAAGTGCTAGAAAGTGGGATTAGGCTGACTGGCTCATTTTCGGCCGACGCAGACACAATGGGCCGAATGGCCTCCTGCATTGCTGTAAATTTTCTACGATTCTATGACTTTGTAACCATGTCTCTGTAATGGCTATTAGATCAAACCCATTTATCTCTATTTGTGCAACTAATTCATCTATTTTGTTACGAATGCTCCGTGCATTCAGATAAAGTGCCTTTCATTTTGACTTTCTACCATTTTTTTCCTGCTTTGACCTTACTTGCTGATGCTCTATCATTGGTCAGCTCTCTGTTCCTTCCTGCCACGCTCTGCTTATCTTTACCCAAATCACTACACTTCCCTGTTGGCTTGACTCTTCCCATTGGATTTCTAAATTTCCCCATCACCTGACCGACCCCCCCCCCCCCCCTCTTTTTAGTTTAAAGCCCTACCTCCAGCCCTATTGATTTGCCAGGACACTGGTCCCAGCCTTGTTTATGTGGAGCCCGTCCCAACGGAACAGCTCCCTCTTTCCCCAGTACTGGTGCCAGTGCCCCATGAATCGAAACCCCTGTCTCCCACACCACTCTTTGAGCCACACATTTAACTCTCTGATCTGTTTGTTCCTATGCCAATTTGCATGTAGGTCACTGACGCCCACATCCCATGAACGAATAAAAAAAAGGTAGTAATCCAGAGATTATTACCTTTGAGGTTCTTATTAATTTCGACCCTAGCTCCTCAAACGGTCTCAGCAGAGAACTCCAGTAGCTGCTTGTTTTCAATCTGATATTCAAGCAAAGCGAACTTAATCTTTAAAAGCAGCAACACACTTACATTAAATCATAAAGGGAGCATTTCAGAGAAGTTAAACTAAAAGTGAGCAAACAAAAAAAAAAGTCACCTGTGAGAACTATAAGCAGAAGTCAGCAAATAAGAGAAATTTGAAAGGTGAACAGAAGAAAACAAAGTGAGGCCTTGAGATGTATTCAGGGTTGCCAACCCTCCAGGGTTTTTTCTGGAGTCTCGAGGAATTAAAGATTAATCTCCAGGACACTGCTGTGAGCAGTGACTACCATTTGCCCGATATAGACGGCTGTCCGTGATGCGAGGACCGTGTAAGTGAAGAAGACTGCACTTGTTTCTCTTTCATGGTAACAATGTTCCTGACTGCTATCTCCAGCTCCAATTACTCTCGAGGTCTAGTGTTAGCTTGGACATTTCAGAGTATCTACCCTTTATCCCCACTCTCTTACCTCTCAACCAGTTTCCAATCTATGTCAAAAGGCTAATTCCGTGTGCTCTCATATTTGCTAATAATCTCTTATGTGGAACCTTATCGAATGCCTCTGGAAGTCCATATAGACAGCCATAGACACTCCTTTATCTACCATATCAATAACCTCAAAAAAAATTCAACTAGATTAATCAGGCGTGACTTGCCCTTAAAGCCATGCTGGCTCTCTGATCAATTCATATTTATTCAAGTGCTTAGTCACCCTATCCCTAATGGCAGATTCTAAACAACTGACATTAAACTGACAGGCCTGTAGTTACCTAGTTTCTCTCTCCCACCCTTCTTAAATGATGGAGTGACATTAGCAAATTTCCAATCTAACAGCACAATTCCCAAATCAAGAGAGCTTTGAAAGATTATGTCTAATGCTTCTGCAATTCCCTCACCTTTTAATACCCTGAAGGGTCCTGGAGATTTATCTATCCTATTGAATCTAATAAGAACATAAGAAATAGGAGCAGGAGTAGACCATCCGGCCCCTCGAGCCTGCTTCGCTCTTCAATGAGATCATGGCTGATCCCCTACCTCAATGCCATTTTCCTGCACTATCCCCATATCCCTTGATGCCTTTAATATCTAGAAATCTATCGACCTCTGTTTTGAATGTACTTAATGACTGAGTCTCCACAGCCCTCTGAGGTAGAGAATTCTAAAGATTCACCACCCTCTGAGTGAAGAAATTTCTCCTCATCTCAGCCCTAAATGGCCTACCCCTTATTCTGAGACTGTGACCCCTGGTTCTAGACTCCCCAGCCAGGGAAACATCCTCCTTGAATCTACCCTGTCGAGCCCTGTAAGAATTTTGTATGTTCCAATGAGATCACCTCTCATTCTTCTAAACTCTAGAAAATACAGGCCTAGTCACTCCAATCTCTCCTCATACATCAGTCCTGACATCCCAGGAATCAGTCTGGTGAACTTTCGTTGCACTCCTCTTTGATAAGTATATCCTTTCTTGGGTAAGTTCCTCCCATTGATTTATTTTTAGTTTCCCTTCTATGACTGGTGTTTTATTCTCTTCCTCTACTGTAAGAATGGATATAAAGTATTAATTTAATAAATCTGCCGTTACCTTGTCTCTTACAGGATCACCTGTAATTGGCCCACATCTCCCTTAGCCATTCTTTTACTCTTAGTAAAAGTTTTTATAAATATATCATTAGCCTTTATATTACCTGCAAGCTTTTTTTCCTATATTTCCTTTTTGCAACTCTTAATATTTTCTTTGTCCCTTTGTTGCTTTCTATGTTTCTCCCAGTCCGTTGGACTAACACTTTTCTTGGCATTTGTGTAAACTGCATCATTTAGCTTCATACTTTGTCTTATCTCATATGTTGACCATGGTTGCTTGACTGTACAAGCAACTTTTGCTTGTTAGGGGTATGTACTGTCTTCCATTGTACTAAATACTTCATTGAATACCTCCTACTGTTTTTCTGTAGGTTCACCTATTAACAACAGCTCAACCCAGTTTAACATGGTCAGCTTGCGTCTCATTCCTTTGAAATCAGCTTTACTTAAGTTTAGAACCTTGGTTTGTATGTGATCTTTCTCCCTCTCAAACTTGATGTCAAACTATATTATGTTATGGTTACTGTTTGCAAGATGCTCCTTTACTGTCAGATTATTAATTAATTCTGGCTTGTTACACATAGTAAAAGGTAATTTTAGGACTAATATCAGGAATTTTTTTCTCGCACAGAGTAATCAACATGTGGACTAAACTTCCAAATAGAGGTTAGTGGAGGTAAAACCACTCAAAATATTTAAAACCACAAATCAATGCTACATATGTTCGGAACTCTCTGGATGGGACGAATGGCATTTCTCATCTGCAATCATCTTATGACCTTCAGGAAAGGTCAGATGGCATCCTGAAGGGGACAAGAAGGGACACAGTGGCAGAAATAATACAGGGGCTTTAAAGCTCACATACTCAAAGGTAGTGTGTAATGTTCCGTGGCATTTTTCTTTTTGCGAAAGGAGTTCACGTAGAAAATTGGAAATGTAAATGAATGGCTGACAGCGCGATGTGTAACCAACAATGGTACCTTCATAAATAGCTGGGAACATTTCCAAATAAGAGAGCACACTAGTTATTTGAATTCAATACACCAAGTGGTTTAGAGCCCACGTTAGTAAATGTAGTGAATGACGGCTTTCTGACCCAATGTAACAAGGAAGCCAGGAGACGCAGTGCTTATTTTGACCTGATGTGGAGATGCCGGTGATGGACTGGGGTTGACAATTGTAAACAATTTTACAACACCAAGTTATAGTCCAGCAATTTTATTTTAAATTCACAAGCTTTCGGAGGCTTCCTCCTTCGTCAGGTGAACGATGTGGACCTGAGGAAGGAGGTAGCCTTCCTCATCGTTCACCTGAGGAAGGAGGTAGCCTCCGAAAGCTTGTGAATTTAAAATAAAATTGCTGGACTATAACTTGGTGTTGTAAAATTGTTTACAATATTTTGACCTGGTATGTGTTAATGACCCATACAATGTACAGGAAATCGAAGTCAGACCACCTGTGAGTATAGTGACCACAGAATGATCAGGTTCTGGGAGTCCAATACCTAAAACCAGCAGCTAGGTATATAACTTTAAAAGTGCTGAATTCAAAGAAATGACAGCACAAGCAGCAAATAGTTTTAGGTAGGTTGCTCAACATAGAAATATAGAAAATAGGAGCAGGAGTAGGCCATTCGGCCCTTCGAGCTACTCCGCCATTCAATATGATCATGGCTGATCCTCTGTCTCAATACCATATTCCCACTCTCTCCCCATGACGCATTTTTTTGTCTAGAAATCTATCTCCTTCTAAAATATATTCAGTGACTTTCCCTCCACAGCCTTCTGTGGCAGAGAATTCAACAGGTTCATCACCATCTGAGTGAAGAAATGTCTCCTCATCTCAGTCCTAAATGTCCTACCCCGTATCCTGAGACTGTGACCCCTCGTTCTGGACCCCCCCAGCCATCAGGAACATCCTCCCTGCATCCAGTCTGTCTAGCTCTGTCAGAATTTTATAAGTTTCAATGAGATCCCCTCTCATTCTTCTAAACTCGAGTGAATACAGGCCTTGTCGACCCAATCTCTCCTCAAACGACAGTCCTGCCATCCCAGGCATCAGTCTGGTGAACCTTCGCTGCATTCCCTCTATGGCAAGTATAGCCTTTTTTTAGGTAAGGAGACCAAAACTGCACACAATACTCGAGGTGTGGTCTCACCAAGGCCCGATATAATTGCAGTAAGACATCCTTGCTCCTGTACTCACATCCTCTTGCAACGAAGGCTGACATACCATTTGCCTTCCTAACTGCTTGCTGCACCTGCATGTTTGCTTTCAGTGATTGGTGTACAAGGACACCCAGGTCCCTTTGTACATCAACATTTCCCAATCTATCACCATTTAAATAATACTCTGCCTTTCTGTTTTTCCTTCTGAAGTGGATAACTTCACATTTATCCACATTATACTGCATCTGCCATGTATTTGCCCACTCACTCAATTTGTCTAAATCGCCTTGAAGCCTCTTTGCATCCTCCTCACAACTCACAACCCCACCTAGTTTTGTGTCATCAGCAAATTTGGAAATATTACATTTGGTTCCCTCATCCAAATCATTGATATATATTGTGAATAGCTGGGGCCCAAGCACTGATCCCTGCGGTACCCCACTAGTCACTGCCTGCCACCCCGAAAAAGACCCGTTTATTCCTACTCTCTGTTTCCCGTCTGTTGACTACATTTTAGTGGAGGGCGGGTGGAACATTTTAGTGGAGGGCGGGTGGAACATTTTAGTGGAGGGCGGGTGGAACATTTTAGTGGAGGGCGGGTGGAACATTTTAGTGGAGGGCGGGTGGAACATTTTAGTGGAGGGCGGGTGGAACATTTTAGTGGAGGGCGGGTGGAACATTTTAGTGGAGGGCGGGTGGAACATTTTAGTGGAGGGCGGGTGGAACATTTTAGTGGAGGGCGGGTGGAACATTTTAGTGGAGGGCGGGTGGAACATTTTAGTGGAGGGCGGGTGGAACATTTTAGTGGAGGGCGGGTGGAACATTTTAGTGGAGGGCGGGTGGAACATTTTAGTGGAGGGCGGGTGGAACATTTTAGTGGAGGGCGGGTGGAACATTTTAGTGGAGGGCGGGTGGAACATTTTAGTGGAGGGCGGGTGGAACATTTTAGTGGAGGGCGGGTGGAACATTTTAGTGGAGGGCGGGTGGAACATTTTAGTGGAGGGCGGGTGGAACATTTTAGTGGAGGGCGGGTGGAACATTTTAGTGGAGGGCGGGTGGAACATTTTAGTGGAGGGCGGGTGGAACATTTTAGTGGAGGGCGGGTGGAACATTTTAGTGGAGGGCGGGTGGAACATTTTAGTGGAGGGCGGGTGGAACATTTTAGTGGAGGGCGGGTGGAACATTTTAGTGGAGGGCGGGTGGAACATTTTAGTGGAGGGCGGGTGGAACATTTTAGTGGAGGGCGGGTGGAACATTTTAGTGGAGGGCGGGTGGAACATTTTAGTGGAGGGCGGGTGGAACATTTTAGTGGAGGGCGGGTGGAACATTTTAGTGGAGGGCGGGTGGAACATTTTAGTGGAGGGCGGGTGGAACATTTTAGTGGAGGGCGGGTGGAACATTTTAGTGGAGGGCGGGTGGAACATTTTAGTGGAGGGCGGGTGGAACATTTTAGTGGAGGGCGGGTGGAACATTTTAGTGGAGGGCGGGTGGAACATTTTAGTGGAGGGCGGGTGGAACATTTTAGTGGAGGGCGGGTGGAACATTTTAGTGGAGGGCGGGTGGAACATTTTAGTGGAGGGCGGGTGGAACATTTTAGTGGAGGGCGGGTGGAACATTTTAGTGGAGGGCGGGTGGAACATTTTAGTGGAGGGCGGGTGGAACATTTTAGTGGAGGGCGGGTGGAACATTTTAGTGGAGGGCGGGTGGAACATTTTAGTGGAGGGCGGGTGGAACATTTTAGTGGAGGGCGGGTGGAACATTTTAGTGGAGGGCGGGTGGAACATTTTAGTGGAGGGCGGGTGGAACATTTTAGTGGAGGGCGGGTGGAACATTTTAGTGGAGGGCGGGTGGAACATTTTAGTGGAGGGCGGGTGGAACATTTTAGTGGAGGGCGGGTGGAACATTTTAGTGGAGGGCGGGTGGAACATTTTAGTGGAGGGCGGGTGGAACATTTTAGTGGAGGGCGGGTGGAACATTTTAGTGGAGGGCGGGTGGAACATTTTAGTGGAGGGCGGGTGGAACATTTTAGTGGAGGGCGGGTGGAACATTTTAGTGGAGGGCGGGTGGAACATTTTAGTGGAGGGCGGGTGGAACATTTTAGTGGAGGGCGGGTGGAACATTTTAGTGGAGGGCGGGTGGAACATTTTAGTGGAGGGCGGGTGGAACATTTTAGTGGAGGGCGGGTGGAACATTTTAGTGGAGGGCGGGTGGAACATTTTAGTGGAGGGCGGGTGGAACATTTTAGTGGAGGGCGGGTGGAACATTTTAGTGGAGGGCGGGTGGAACATTTTAGTGGAGGGCGGGTGGAACATTTTAGTGGGAATAATTCTGAGCATGCACGATAAGTGCACTGTCAAAGCCAACAAGCTCTGACTAGACAAATGTGACCCAAAATAGATTTGTAGAGGGAAAACTACTTCTACAAATCCTGCATGAAGGGGGATGGGGTTCACTGGGATGACTATAAGGAAATGTGGAAACAACTGAAAAGGGTGACACTGAGGCAGAGAAATACCTAGAAACATAGCATAATTATATTAAGCATAACAGTAAAATATTATTTCAGTTCCGCAACAGAAAAAATGTGAGCGAGGGGTCTTAGTGAACTTGATGCTCAACATGTCAAACCAATGCCAAACAATCAACAAAGCCAATGGACTGCTGAACTCCGTAGCCAGAACATAAGTTAGAGCAAGTTGTGATCAAACTGGACCATGCTCTGGGTCGGGCTGCACCTTGGGTACGGTGTTCACTTTTGGTCACATTGACGTGCTGGAGACCGTACAGAGAAGAGTTATGAGACTGACCCCTAGCATCAGAGGTCTGAGTTATGAGGAAAGGTTAAAGACACTTGGATTTTCCAGCCTGGAAAGTAGGTGTCAAGGAGATGGTCTTTTAAAGGTATATAATAGTTAAGAGAATGAGAAGGTAATTCCAGAATGTTACTTCAAATTAAATTCCAAGAGTTGGGTAAAGAGACACATGTTTAAAGTAGTAAAAGATAAATTGAGGACTGATCAGGAAATTTCATTAGTGATTAAGGTATGTGACAGACTTCCACTGGAAGTGAAAAGGCTGGAATCTTTTAAGAAACAATTGGATGCTGAAACGGGGCATTGATTTCAAAATTGTTGTCATTTACAAATCCTTCCATGTCCTGACTCCACCCTACCAGCATAATCTCTTCCAGCCCTACAGCCAGCTTGCATATACTCTGCTTTTCGGGTCTGGACTACTGCATTCTCTTGCCAACTTAATCACCTCCCTCCCCAATTCCATCATTGGTCGCATAGTCTTCAAACTCTGCTCCACCTCTGTCCAGCTTCATAAGTCTTCTCAAAACTTAGCTCTTTGATCTCTCCTTTGGTCACCCAATTCCTGATTGGTGTTTAAATTTCTTGTTTTTTTTATCTTCTTCCACTGTCTATGAAGCAAGGTGCTAAATAAATTTAAGTTGTAAATTCACCTGGTTTAAAATGGCAAGCAGGTCCAACCTGTACTTTCAGAAATTCCATGGCTGTTTGATTTTGGGCTGTGGCTGTTGATATAAGAATGACATTGTGCAGTCAGTATGAGTGTTGCAGGTAAATGTGGTTAGAAGTTGAATAACTTCTATAGGGTCGTAATGTTCTGTGGTCATGAATTCAGAGGCACAGAATGCTGAATGCAGCCATCTTACAGCTACACAGTTAATTGGTTGCAGGTTATCCAGCTTTTCTGTTTAACTTTAGATTGGCTCTTCAGGCATCTTATAGACAGCTGTTCCGTCTTGCTCCTAAACCGATTGGGGGGGTGGGGGGGAATATTTCTCAGCAAGCTTTAAAAAAATGACTTGCTATTCATTGACCCCAAGGTGTTTTACTCATGTACTGAATGGCTGCAAAACAAATATGTGGAGTGGCCTGGAGAACTGTTTGGGAAAAGTCTGTGTTTGAGTAAATGAATAATGGTAACGTTGCATGTTAATTCCAACACACTGTATAAAATGGTATTGATTCATTACAAAAACTGATGTACAGTGTAACAGAACTGTTCATGGGGCATGCTAGGAGGTAGGTTTTTTTTTCAGATAAATGGCTTCTTGCTGTATTCCTGTTTTAAAAAAAAAAGTTTTGAAATTCTTGCAGCACTAAATATATCTTTCTATAGTACTTTATGGTTTCTAACCACTGAATGCTTGGATTACTTTTTATTTCTTATATATTTGTTTGGAAAAGTATTGTGAATGATATAGCTTATACATCTGGTTAGATATAGACATGCAGTTTGCACCAGGTTATACAGTTTTATACCCAAACTAGGATCTAAATGCACACCCCCTAGGTTTCTCTGACACTCCGAGTGGTCACAGAATATAAAGGATAATACCCGAAAAGGAGAGCTGACGCTGGCCAGGCGTTCCGTTCTCTCTCTCTCGACGTCGTCTCTACGTCCCTGACGTAGGTTCTTCCACTTTCGCGATGGTTGGTCTCCGGAGTCTTCGCTCTGGCTCCACGCCTCTTATTCCGAATCTTATCTCTTCAAGCTGTTCTGTCTCTCTCCCGTTGGTTTAGGCTTGCTCACCTAGTCTGTGTCTTCTCCTCATTGGCTCTGTCCCAAGGACTTAGGTAGCATTACCTCATTACTACTTTTCTAAATAAGGACTTATGCCTTATCACATCTCCTTTGTCTTTCACAAAACTTAGCTAATTCAAACCGGTTCCAGCCAGCTCAGGCCAGCGATTGAACTCAGTTCAAAAGTTGCTTTTGCCTGTGTGTCAGCAGCTCGGAATCTCAGGTTACTTTTGCAGCCCCTGGCCAACAGTGGGTTGGAGGACAGTTTGAGCACAAGACACCTGATGCTGGCCTGTCAACAAAACAAAACATGCCCACATTTTTAATGGTGCTTCTCCAAGACCTCGACCAGTGGACAGAATTTTGCTCCAGCCAATCCATCTTGGTCTTGGGTTTAACTTTTTTGTACTTCGTTTTTATCCAATTACATAGTAACAGGAGTAGGCCATTCAGCCCCTTGTGCCTGCTCCACCATTTGATAAGATCATGGCTGATCTGTGATCTAACTCCATGTACCCGCCTTTGGCCCATATCCCCAAATACCTTTCGTTGCCAAAAAGCTATCTATCACACATTTAAATTTAGCAATTGAGCTAGTATTAATTGCCGTTTGCGGAAGAGTGTTCCAAACTTCTACCACCCTTTGTGTGTAGAAATGTTTTCTAATCTCACTCCTGAAAGGTCTGGCTCTAATTTTTAGACTGTGCCCCCTACTCCTAGAATCCCCAACCAGCGGAAATAGTTTCTCTCTATCCACCCTATCTGTTCCCCTTAACATCTTATAAACTTCGATCAGATCACCCCTTAACCTTCTAAACTCCAGAGAAAACAACCCCAATTTATAGAGTCATAGAGTTATACAGCACGGATAGAGGCCCTTCGGCCCATCGTGTCCGCGCCGGCCATCAGCCCTGTCTACTCTAATCCCATATTCCAGCATTTGGTCCGTAGCCTTGTATGCTATGGCATTTCAAGTGCTCATCCAAATGCTTCTTGAATGTTGAGGGTTCCTGCCTCCACAACCCTTTCAGGCAGTGAGTTCCAGACTCCAACCACCCTCTGGGTGAAAAAGTTCTTTCTCAAATCCCCTCTAAACCTCCCGCCTTTTACCTTGAATCTATGTCCCCTTGTTATAGAACCATCAACGAAGGGAAAAAGCTCCTTAGTATCCATCCTATCTGTGCCCCTCATAATTTTGTACACCTCAATCATGTCCCCCCTCAGCCTCCTCTGCTCCAAGGAAAACAAACCCAATCTTCCCAGTCTCTCTTCATAGCTGAAGCGCTCCAGCCCTGGTAACATCCTGGTGAATCTCCTCTGCACCCTCTCCAAAGCGATCACATCCTTCCTGTAGTGTGGCGACCAGAACTGCACACAGTACTCCAGCTGTGGCCTAACCAGTGTTTTATACAGCTCCATATATTTGTGTAATCTCTCCTCGTAACTTAACCCTTGAAGTCCGGGTATCATTCCAGTAAACCTACGCTGCACTCCCTCCAAGGCCAATATGTCCTTCCGAAGGTGCGGTGCCCAGAACTGCTCACAGTACTCCAGGTGCGGTCCAACCAGGGTTTTGTATAGCTGCAGCATAACTTCTGCCCCGTTGTACTCCAGTCCTCTAGATATAAAGGCCAGCATTCCATTAGCCGTATTGATTATTTTCTGCACCTGTTCATGACACTTCAATGATCTGTGTACCTGAACCCCTAAATCCCTTTGGACATCCACTGTTTTTAACTTTTTACCATTTAGAAAGTACCCTGTTCTATCCTTTTTTGATCCAAAGTGGATGACCTCACATTTGTCTACATTGAATTCCATTTGTCACAGTTTTGCCCATTCACCTAATCTGTCAATATCCCTTTGTAATTTTATGTTTTCATCTACACTGCTTACAATGCCACCAATCTTTGTGTCATTGGCAAACTTAGATATGAGACTTTCAATGCCATCATCTAAGTCGTTAATAAATATTGTGAATAATTGAGGCCCCAAGACAGATCCCTGCGGGACTCCACTAGTCACATCTGCCAATGTGAGTACCGACCCATTATCCCTACTCTGTCACCTTTCGCTCAGCCAACTTCCTAACCAAGTCCGTACTTTTCCCTCATTTCCAAGGGCTAACAGTCTCTTATGTGGGACTTAATCAAATGCCTTCTGGAAGTCCATATAAATAACATCCATTGACATTCCCCTGTCCACTACTTTAGTCACTTCTTCAAAAAATTCAATCAGGTTTGTCAGGCACGACCTACCTTTCACAAATCCATGCTGGCTCTCTCTGATTAACTGAAAATTCTCGGTGTTCAGTCACCCTATCCTTAATTATAGACTCCAGCATTTTCCCCACAACAGATGTTAGGCTAACTGGTCTTTAATTCTCTGGTTTCCCTCTCTCCCTTTTCTTAAAAAGTGGAGTGACGTGCAATTTTCCAATCTTTGTTTTATTTGTTCATGGGATGTGGACGTCGCTGGCGAGGCCGGCATTTATTGCCCATCCCTAATTGCCCTTGTGAAGGTGGTGGTGAGCCGCCGCCTTGAACCGCTGCAGTCTGTGTGGTGACGGTTCCAGGATATTGACCCAGCGACAATGAAGGAACGGCGATATATTTCCAAGTCGGGATGGTGTGTGACTTGGAGGGGAACGTGCAGGTGGTGTTGTTCCCATGTACCTGCTGCTCTTGTCCTTCTAGGTGGTAGAGGTCGTGGGTTTGGGAGGTGCTGTCGAAGAAGCCTTGGCGAGTTGCTGCAGTGCATCCTGTGGATGGTACACGCTGCAGCCGCTGTGCGCCGATGGTGAAGAGAGTGAATGTTTAGGGTGGTGGATGGGGTGCCAATCAAGCGGGCTGCTTTATCTTGGATGGTGTCGAGCTTCTTGAGTGTTGTTGGAGCTGCACTCATCCAAGCAAGTGGAGAGTATTCCATCACACTCCTGACTTGTGCCTTGTAGATGGTGGAAAGGCTTTGGGGAGTCAGGAGGTGAGTCACTCGCCGCAGAATACCCAGCCTCTGACCTGCTCTGGTAGCCACAGTATTTATATGGCTGGTCCAGTTAAGTTTCTGGTCAATGGTGACCCCCAGGATGTTGATGGAGGATTTGGAGATGGTAATGCTGTTGAATGTCAAGGGGAGGTCGTTGGACTCTCTCTTGGAGATGGTCATTGCCTGGCACTTAAGTGGCAAGTAACATTCGCGCCAGTTATGAACCCAAGCCTGGATGTTGTCCAGGTCTTGCTGCATGCGGGCTCGGACTGCTTCATTATTTGAGGGGTTGCGAATGGAACTGAACACTGTGCAATCATCAGCGAACATCCCCATTTCTGACCTTATGATAGAGGGAAGGTCATTGATGGAGCAGCTGAAAATGGTTGGGCCGAGGACACTGCCCTGAGGAACTCGTGCAGCAATGTCCTGGGACTGAGATGATTGGCCTCCAACAACCACTACCATCTTACTTTGTGCTGGGTATGACTCCAGCCACTGGAGAGTTTTCCCCCTGATTCCCATTGACTTCAATTTTACTAGGGCTCCTTGGTGCCACACTCGGTCAAATGCTGCCTTGATGTCAAGGGCAGTCACTCTCACCTCACCTCTGGAATTCAGCTCTTTTGTCCATCTTTGGACCAAGGCTGTAATGAGGTCTGGAGCCGAGTGGTCCTGGCGGAATCCAAACTGAGTATCGGTGAGCAGGTTATTGGTGACTAAGTGCCGCTTGATAACACTGTCGACGACACCTTCCATCACTTTGCTGATGATTGAGAGTAGACTGATGGGGCGGTAATTGGCCGGATTGGATTTGTCCTGCTTTTTGTGGACAGTACATACCTGGGCAATTTTCCACATTGTCGGGTGGATGCCAGTGTTGCAGCTGTACTGGAACAGCTTGGCTAGAGGCACAGCTAGTTCTGGAGCACAAGTCTTCAGCACAATCTGGAGGGACAGTTCCTGAATCTAGAGAACTTTGAAAGATTATAGTTCGAGCATCTGCAATGTGCTCACCTACTTCCTTTAAAATCCTGGGATGGTAACCATCTGGTCCTGGGGATTTGGCACTCTTTAGTGCTATTATTTTCTTCATTACTGTTGCTTTACTGATGTTAATTTTATCGATTCCCTGTCCCCGATTCAATATTAGTTTTCTTGGGATTTCCGGCATGCTATCCTCTTTTCCTACTGTAAATACTGACGCAAAGTAATTGTTCAACATGTCCACCATTTCCCCATTGTCAATGGCAATATCCCCACTTTCAGTTTTTAAGGGGCCAACACTGCTCCTGACCACCCTCTTTTTCCTAATATAACTATAAAAGTTCATCGTATTGGTTTTGATATCCCTTGCAAGTTTCTTTTCATACTCTTTGTAGCTCTTACTATCTGTTTTGTGACCCTTTGTTGATCTTTGTATCTTTCCCATTCGCCAGGATTTGTGCTATTTTTTGCCTTTTTGTATGCCCTTTCCTTGTGTCTTATACTGTCACTTACCTCTTTAGTTGTCCATGGCTGTTTTTTTGGCGAGTAGAGTTCTTGCCCCTCGGGTATAAACCGATTCTGTATCACGTTAAATGTTTCTTTAAACATTTCCCACTGATCATCAGTCGTTTTACCCATTAACAGATTTGCCCAGTTTACTGTGGACAGTCTCTGTCTCATCCCATTGAAGTCGGCCTTACCCAAGTCTAGAATCTTAGCAGCTAATTTCACTTTTTTCCCTTTCAAACACTTCATTGAACTCGATCATGTTATGATCGCTATTGGATAGATGTTCACGCACAGTCGAGCTGTTAACTATATCTGGTTCATCACTCATTACTAAATCTAGTATGGCTTGCCCCCTTGTTGCCTCTCGGACATACTGCTGGAGAAAACTATCCCGAACACACTCAAGAAATTCACTACCTTTCTGACAGTTGCTAGTCTGCTTTTCCCAATCGATGTGAAGGTTCAAGTCCCCCATTAAGACCCACTATGCCTTTCTTACATGCTTGTCTAATCTCTGCATTTATACAATCTAGCACTTCAGAGCTGCTGCCAGGGGTCCTATACACAACTCCCATTATAGTCTTAGATCCTTTCCTATTTCTCAATTCAACCCATAAGGTCAGAGTCATCGAAAGGTTACAGCACGGAATTAGGCCATTCAGCCCATCGAGTCCATGCAGGCTCTATGCAAGAGCAATCCAGCTAGTCCCATTCCCTGCCCTATCCCCGTAGTCCTGCAAATTTTTTCCTTTCAACTATTTATCCAGTTCCCTTTTAAATCATAGAAAGTTATAGCACAGAAGGAGGCCATTCGGCCCATTGCGTCCGTGCCAGCCGAAAAAGAGCTATCCAGCTTAATCCCACTTTCCAGCACTTGGTCCGTAGCTTGAACTCAATCATGTTATGGTAGGTACTTCAAGTGCTCATCAGAGCTATGATTACTTCTATTTTAATATATTTGGTGCAGTTTACTTCCAGTTTCACTTTTCTGGAATGTTGATTTAATATCCACTGACTGAGAGTCCAGGAGGGTGTGTTGCCTACCTGGTACAAGGGTAAAGGACATCACAGAGTAACTGGAGAGGTACTTGGAAAAGGAGGGGAAGGATCCAGTTATCATGATCCATGTCTGCACCAATGAAATAAGGGAGAACAAGGAGGTCCTGCTAAGGGAATATTAGAAGCTAGGAACTAAATTAAAAAGCAGGACCTCACGGATTGTAATCTCTGGTTTACTACCCGAGCCACGTGCTAATTTTCATAGGGATAAGCAGATCAGAAAGGTGAATACGTGGCTGAAAGAGTGGTGTGGGAAGGAGGGGATCCATTTCATGGGACTCTGGCACCAGTACTGAGAAAGGAAGGAGTTGTACCGCTGGGACAGGCTCCACCTGAACTGGAATGGGACCAGAGTCCTAGCGGAAAGGATAAACAGAATTCCTATGGATTGAAATAAAAAGAAGGGATCGATCCTGCTAATAGGGTATACTACAGACCACCTAATAGTGGAAAGGAGATGGAGGATGAAATATGTGAGCAAATACGTGACATGAATAAAGGACATAACATAATAATCATGGGAGATTTTAACTATCCCCAAATAAACTGGCAAGTAGCAGTAGGTAAAGGGGTACAGGGAATGGAGTTTTCACAATGTGTGCAGGACTCCTTTCTTACCCAGTATGTAAAAAGCCCAACAAGAGAGGAAGCACTGCTCGATCTAGTAATGGGAAATGAACCAGAACAGGTAAGTGAAGTAAGAGTAGGGGAACATCTAGGCAATAGCAACCACAACATAATAAGGTTTAAGATAAAGATTGAGAAGGACATAAGTCAAAGCCCAAAGTAATAAATTGGAAAAAAGCTGGTTTTCTGGTGATGAGAATGGAACTATGGAAAATAAACTGGAAAAAGTTACTGACAAATAGAACAGCAGTGGGAAACATTTAAAATGGTGATCAATAGAGTCCAGGAGAAATATATCCCACTAAAAAGCAAGAACAAATTATCCAGTAATGATACACCATGGATGAATGAAGAAATAAGGGCAAAATTGAAAATAAAGGAAAAGGCATACACGAAGTACAGAGACAATAAAGGAGAGGATGACAAAAGGGAATATGAAAAGATTAGGAAACATTTTTTTTAAAGTTAGGCAAAGAGAAACTATGAAATTAAATTATCAAGGAATATAAAAGGAAATAGTAATCTATTCAATAGACACATAAATAACAAAAGAAGAATTAGGATAAGAATTAGGTAGTGACAATGAAATGGCAGAAATATTAAATAATTACTTTGCCTCAGTATTTACCAGGGAGACTAACTAGGTGGACATGACAATAGAAGAAGAGATTAAAAAAGATATTAAAACATTTAAGATAGAAAGGGGGGAGATAATTGATAAACTAATCAAACATAGAGAGGATTAAACCCCTGGTCTGGATGGATTGCATCCGCACATATTAAAAGAAGTTAGGGAAGAGATAGAAGAGACATTATTACATATATACAAAAATTCATTCGAAAAGGGAATAGTGCCAGAGGACTGGCAGACAGCTAACGTGATTCCTATATTTAAAAAGGGAGATTGAACAAGTCCAGGGAACTATAGAACAGTTAGCTTAATCTTGGTAGGAAAGATAATGGAATTCTTACTCAAAGATGCAATAGAAAAACATCTAGAAACTGAAAATATAATAAAGAATAATCAGCACGGATTTCAAAAGAGTAGGTCATATTTGACCAACCTTATTGAATTCTTTGAAGAAGTAACAGAAAGGTTAGTGGAGTAGATGTAATATATTTGGATTTTGAAAAGGCCTTTGATAAGGTACTAAATAGTAGACTCATGACTAAAGTCAGAACATGTGGAGTCAGGCAAGTAGCCGAATGGATAGCAAGCTGGCTACAAAACAGAAAACAGAGTAGGAGTTAAAGGTAGTTACTCAGACTTGCAAAAGGTGGGAAGTGGTGTTCCACGAGGGTCGGTGCTGGGACCACTGTTCACTATTTACATTTGTAAACAATTTTACAACACCAAGTTATAGTCCAGCAATTTTATTTTAAATTCACAAGCTTTCGGAGGCTTCCTCCTTCGTCAGGTGAACGATGTGAACTATTTACATAAACAACTTGGACTCAGGAATCAGTAGTACAATTTCAAAATTTGCAGATGACACCAAATTTGGGGATATAGTTAATACTGAGGAGGACTGTGACAAAAAAACAGGAAGATATTAATAAACTTGCAGAATGGGTGTGTAATTGGTGAATGAATTTCAGTATAGATAAGTATAAGGAGGGGGGCCACATACTGCTTGGATAATGAGTATAAAGAAGAGCAGAGGGTTCTGGGAGTATAGATACACAAATCAATAAAAGTAACAATGCAGGTTAATAAGGCCATTTTTAATAAAGCAAATCAAGCACTGGGGTTCATTCCTAGAGGGATAGAATTGAAAAGCAGAGCGATTCATAGTATCATAGTAGGACAGTACAGCACAGGAAGAGGCCATTCGGCCCGTCGTGCTTATGCCAACTCTTTGAAAGAGCTACCCAATTAGTCCCATTTCCCTGCTTTTTCCTCATAGCCCTGTAATTTTTTTCCCTTCAAGTATTTATCCAGTTCCTTTTTGAAAGTTATTATTGAAACTGCTTCCACCACCCTTTCAGGCAGCGCATTCCAGATCATTACAACTCGCTGCATAAAAATACGTTCCCTCATCTCGCCTCTGGCTTTTTTGCCGATCACATTAAATCTGTGTCCTCTGGTTACCGACCCTTCTGCCACTGGAAACAGTTTCTCCTTATTTACTCGAACAAAACCTTTCATGATTTTGAACACCTCTATCAAATCTCCCCGTAACCTTCTCTGGAGAACAACCCCAGCTTCTCCATTCTCTCCACATAACTGAAGTCCCTCATCCCTGGTACCATTCTGGTAAATCTCTTCTGCACCCCCTCTAAGGCCTTGACATCCTTCCTAATGTGGTGCCCAGAATTAAACACAATACTCCAAATGAGGCCTAACCAGTTTTTTATAAAGGTTTAGCATAACTTCCATTCTTTTGTACTCTATGCCCCTTTTAGTAAAGCCCAGGATCCCATATGCTTTTTTAACAGCCTTCTGAACTTGTCTTGCCACCTTTAAAGATTTGTGTATGTGCACCCCCAGGTCTCTCAGTTCTTGCAACTCCTTTAAAATTGTAAATCTGCCTCGTCTGCCTATTTCACCAGTCTTCTATGTCCTTCTGAAGTCTGTTATTATTCACATTGTTTACTACATTTACGGGTTTCATGTCATCTGCAAACTTGGGAATTATACTCTCTATATCCAAGTTCAGGTCATTAATGTATATCATTAGAACATAAGAAATAGGAGCAGGAATAGGTCATATGCCCCCTCGAGCCTGCTCCGTCATTCAATCAGATCATGGCTCATCTTCGACCTCAACTCCACTTTCCTGCCCGATCCCCATATCCCTTGATTCCCCTAGAGTCCAAAAATCTATCGATCTCGGCCTTAAATATATTCAATGACTCGGCACCCACAGCCCTCTGGGGAGAGAATTCCAAAGATTCACAACCCTCTGCGTGAAGAAATTCCTTCTCATCTGAGTCTTGAATGGCCGACCCCTAATCCTGCGACAATGCTCCCAGATTCTAGACGCTCTAGCCAGGAGAAACAATCTCTCAGTATCTATCCTGTCAAGCCCCCTAATAATCTTATGTTGCAACAAGATCACCTCTCATTCTTCTAAACTCCAGAGAGAATAGACCCATTCTACTCAACCTCTCCTGATAGGACAACCCTCTCATCCCAGGAATTAATCTAGAGAACCTCCGTTGTGTTTTTGTGTTTCTTGTACGAGGACACCCAAGACTGTCTGAACACCAACATTTAATAGTTTCTCACCATTTAAGTGAAAAGTGAATAACCTCTCATTTCCCCACATTAGACTCCATCTGCCACCTTCTTGCCCACTCACTTAATCTGTCTGTATCCCTTTGCAAGCTCTTTGTGTCCTCCTCACAGCTTACTTTCCCACCTAGCTTTGTATCATCAGCAAACTTGGATACATTACATTTGGTCCCTTCATCTAATTCATTAATGTAGATTGTAAATAGCTGAGGCCCAAACACTGATCCTTGCCGCACCCCACTAGTTACAGCCTGCCAACCTGAGAGTGACCCGTTTATCCCCACACTGTTTTCTGTCCTTTAACCAATCCTGTATCCATGCTAATATATTATCCCAACCCCATGAGCCCTTAACTTGTGTAACAACCTTTTATGTGGCACCTTATCGACTGCCTTTTGAAAATCCAAATAAACTACATCCACTGGTTCCCCTTTATCTACCCTGCTAGTTACATCCTCAAAAAACTCTAATAAATTTGTCAAACATGATTTCCCTTTCATAAAACCATGTTGATTCTGCCTAATCATATTATGATTTTCTAAGTGCCCTGTTACCACTTCCTTAATAATGAATTCCAACATTTTCCTGATAACTGATGTCAGGCTAACTGGCCTGTAGTTCCCTGTTTTGTCTCTCCCTCCCTTCTTGAATAGTGGGGTTACATTTGCTACTTTCCAGTCCACTGGGACCATTCCAGAATCTAGAGAATTTTGGAAGATCATAACCAATGCATCCACTATCTCTGCAGTCACCTCTTTTAGAACTCTAGGATGTCGGCCATCAGGTCCAGGGGATTTGTCGGCTTTTAGTCCCATTAGTCTGTCCAGTACTTTTTCTCTAGTGATATTAATTGATTTAAGTTCCTCACTCAGCCATGGCTGACACTTTAATCCCATGGGCTTTAATTTTGCTGACAAGTCTATTATGTGGTACTTTATCAAATGCCTTTTGAAAGTCCATATACACAACATCAACCGCACTCCCCTCATCATCCCTCTCTGTTACTTCATCAAAGAACTCAATCAAGTTATTCAAACACGATTTTCCTTTAACAAATCCGTGCTGACTTTCATTTATTAGCCCATACTTTCCCAAGTGCCAATTAATTTTGTCCCGGATTATTTTCTCTGTCTCCCCACCGTCCACGTTAGGCTGACTGGTCTGTAATTGCCGGGTTTATTCCTCTCCCCTTCTTTGAACAATGGTGTAACATTTGCAGTCCTCCAGTCCTCCGGCACCATCTCCATATCCAAGGAGGATTGGAAGATTGTGGCCAGAGCCTCCGCAATTTCCACCCTTACTTCCCTAGTAATCTAGGATGCATCCCACCTGGACCGGGTGACTTTTCTACTTTGGGTACTGCCAATCTTTTAAGTACCTCCTCTCCTATTTATTTTTATCCTATCCAATATCTCTACTACGTTCTCCTTTACTGTGACAATGTCAGCATCCTCTTCTCTAGTGAAGACGGATATGAAGTATTCATTTATTGCCTCAACCAAGAAAGGAGCGAGAGAGAAAACAGGGAATTACAGGCCATTTAGCCTGACAGTAGTAGGGAAAATGCTAGAATCTTTTATTAAGGACGTAGTAACAGGCTCTTAAATCATAACATGGTCAGGCAGAGTCAATACGGTTTTATAAAAGGGAAATCGTGTTTGATAAATCTGGTTTTTTTAAGGGTGCAGCTAGCAGGGTAGATAAGGGGGCACCAGTGTATGTAGTATATTTGGATTTTCAAAAGGCATTCAGTAAGGTGCCACACAAGAGGTGGTTACACAAGATTAGGGCTCATGGGATTGGGGGTAATATATTAGCATGGATTGAGGATTGGTTAACAGACAGAAAGTTGGCAGGCTGTAACTAGTGGGGTGCCGCAGGATCAGTGCTTGGGCCTCAGCTATTTACAATTATATTAGTGATTTAGATGGGGGGACAGTGTAATGTATCCAAATTTTCAGACGATACAAAGCTCGGTGGGAAAGCAAGCTGTGAGGAGGGTGCAAAGGGATATGGACAGGGACATAAGAACATAAATAGGAGCAGGAGTAGGTCATTCGGCCCCTTGAGCCTGCTCCGCCATTCAATAAGATCATGGCTGATCTGATCCTAACCTCAAATCTAAATTCATGTCCAATTTCCTGCCCGCTCCCCGTAACCCCTAATTCCCTTTACTTCTAGGAAACTGTCTATTTCTGTTTTAAATTTATTTAATGATGTAGCTTCCACAGCTTCCTGGGGCAGCAAATTCCACAGACAAGAGTGTCTTGTACATGAATCACAAAGTTAACATGCAGGTACAGCAAGCAATTAGGGAGAAAGGAATGGAAGGATATGCTGATAGGGTTAGGTAAAGCAGGGAGGGAGGAGACTCGTGTGGAGCATAAACACCGGCATGGACCTGTTGGGCCGAATGGCCTGTATATGTGCTGTACATTCTATGTAATATAAATGCAACATTGTGGTGGGATGTGGGTTTAACTTTTCCCACTCTGAATCCCAGCTCTTACCTGTGCTGCTGTTAAGCATCAAGTGGAGGTCCAGGCACTTCACGCTAAAGGGAGGGAGAGATAGTCAAAGTGGGTGTCCTTATGCGGCCATATTTCTATATGTCCTGGTGACCAGTCAAGAACAGATGGTTTGGGAGGTTATCACTGAACTAGGGAAAGCATGTGGGCCAGGGAAGACTGGGACAGCAAGGAAATAAGAGAAAAGAGGGAGTGTGCTTTTGTTTTAAGTTACTCGGATTTCAGGGGCTCATGGGCATTTGTACATTTTCAGTGTTCTGATCTGCTACATATCCCCTCAGTAGATATGAAATATTACCTAAAATAGCATGCATTGGATGCTTGAGAGTCGGAAGGGTCCAATTAGTTCCCACACGTCTCTTCTGCTTCACTCTGGCAAATAGTAAAGAGTAGTGGTGCGGTCAATCTGAAACAACATCTCTGGATCATTCTGTAAACTTGAGTTTGCTGATCTTGGTGATACAGCCTGTTGAATTGCTGAATGAACAATTCAATGAAACCAGGAAGCTCTGAACTAAAACCTTTTATACCAAAATAATTGGATTTCTGAAACATCCTGTCTCTGGATCACATTTGGCAGCAGATGCAATGGTGTCTAATTCAAGGATAAATGTATGATTGAGGGATGTGCTTGGATCAGGCATACTCTGTACAATTAAGTGACTGGGAAATGGGTTGTTATGTTGAAACTCTGCTTTAGTCAACAATTGTTTTTTCTGGCTGTGACTATTACTACAAGTAGAAACGTCACCACGAATCTAAAGTGTGAATTTATAATTCTATAGAAAGGGTATTTTATACTGTTAATAAATACAACTTGATTCTGACCCAAACTCCATTTGGCTTGGTTTGGAGGGTCATGGGTCTTTTGTCCAGGGCAACCTAATTGGTCTGTATTGGAATGGGGTGGAAGTTATGTCGCACATTGCAGTCTATCTTTGTATAGATATCTCCCATTTCATTTTAAGTTTAATCTGATCTCCCCCATTCCCCTCCTCCACCACCAAACAGCATTATTAAACTTGGGGACCAATATTAAATTAATTGTTGCTATTGTCTATAAACTGATGAGTAGGAGCAGTTGGTTTAAGAAACTGTCACAGTGTAAACCAATATAAAGAAGATTAGTGTGTAATTTGTGACATGCTGTATCCGTTTTACACTGAATGAGATATTTAATGGTATACGGAGAGGCAGAGCCAGGAGCAGTGTCCACATCCTGAAAATGAACTTTGTTCCAAGGAATGGCCTATTGCTGCAGTGTGGGACTTTTTTTGGTTATAAAGTGTTATTGAATTACAGGCAAATCTGATGGTTGGTAGCTCTGTAAAGCTAGGGAATATTTTATCTCAAAATTACACTAAAAAGAGTGACTAATTACAGTTGGTTCCATGAGTTATTGGAAAGATGTTTGAAGCATTTTTGTGCCTTTTTGAAAATGTTTAATCTCCACTTTGAGCCATCCACTGAAGTTTGAATAGATGGGCATTGCCCCACTTTACTGACCATTAATTAAAATGTGGCTCTGACTGTTAGAGTTGGCTGATATTTTCATGGGAACAGGTCACCTGTCTGCAGCATGAGTAAATTCAGACAAGCCATAAACTAGAGGATTTCTTTTTGTGAAGTTCAAGATTTCTTCAGTGCATTTATCCATACTTTCTATTTATTTGCAATGTTAAATTATTTTTCCCCTTCCTCGCTCTGGCCTGCCTGTGCCATGTATCATCTCATGTTGAGAGGGACTCTCACAGAGGATCTTGTCCCAAGGGTTTGCTAGTGTCAATGTATACTGGGAGTAAAACTGAAAAATGCTAGAAATACATCATGTTCAAGTCCATCAACACCTGAAAAGAGGAAAGACACATTAACAGTTTGAGTATAGAATTGAAACTTTAACCTGTCTTCTCTCCCAAGATGCTGACAGACTTGGTATGTTTCCAGTACTTTGTTTTTATTTAAGATTTCCAACATTTTCAGTTGTCTTTTTGCCTCATGTACAGTGGGAGTGTGTGAGTGGCTTGGGTGATGTGCCTCACTTGATCTCACAGGTGAGAATAGAAACTTACCATCTGGACATCATAGGCACAAACTTTTCGACCAGCACAGGTTTTATCTATTTCACTGGTGTAGAGATGCCATCTTTGAGAGCTGAGCTTGTATTTTTGTATGGGGATTTATTCATACAAATTCTGTAACATTATTTTATAATGTAGCACTTCATTAGGGTGCAATGAATTCTTGTGCTATAATCTGAGAAATATTGGTTTGATTTGGTTAAAACATGTGCTTGTCTTGATAGAAATTGTAAACAGTTATCTGTTTTTAAGACCTGTTTGACACTGTAAGTGTTAATGAATAGTAGGTGTTGCTGGCTCTGATGATGTACTGTTAATATGATGAAACACTGCTGGACATGTTTAAAAGCATTAATAGATGCCAATTATTTCTCAAACGTATACCATCTGGTTGATTACCCTTTCCACCTGGCTGGCTGCTCTTATTACAGTTCTGCAGTTTACTAATATTAATGCTGACTTGCCAGAAGATCTTCTCCCTTGAAGATTCAGAAATACATTGTGACATGAAGGTCCAGCACGTTGGTGCTTGTAGTTCATGTGATGAGTTACTGATTTCCATCTTTGAGGAGCGGGAGAGACACTTCTCCACAGAAATCAAGGACTTTCTGAAGATCAGTCACTCTGGCTGGGTTTTTGTACAGCCTGGTCACTGGATACTGAGTGTAACTAGATACTTGGAGCTGGTTGTTCTTGACCAGGATACAGTATGGAAGAACTAAAGAAACAGGAGAAATTCTTCTTTGTTTCACCCAGTCAAAAATGACGTGGTATGCTCTTGGCTGCTGTGCAATACACTACATTGAATGATTTAATTGGTATCCCTACCTTCACCACACCCCATTAGTTATTTTTCTGGAGATGTTGGGTGAGCTTCCCCCTTTTTTCCTGTAATTTCTCTCCTTTCTTCACCTGGCCTGATGTGTCTCTGGCCTTGCAGTATAATTACTGGACGTGAGACAGTATAATCCATTTGAGGGATTCAGCTGAGAACATTCAATGAGGATCTCATGGTTTATCATTTCAATCCCTTGATTGGGTTACTGCAGTGTAAGCATCAATTGGCATCCATTGTATACCCCAGCTGTACCCCTCGATTGGATTGCTGCAATGTAAAGGATGGGTAGATGTTTAATGTGCTCTGTATACCCCAGCTGTACCCCTCGATTGGATTGCTGCAATGTAAAGGATGGGTGGATGTTTAATGTGCTCTGTATACCCCAGCTGTACCCCTCAATTGGATTGCTGCAATGTAAAGGATGGGTGGATGTTTAATGTGCTCTGTATACCCCAGCTGTACCCCTCAATTGGATTGCTGCAATGTAAAGGATGGGTAGATGTTTAATGTGCTCTGTATACCCCAGCTGTACCCCTCAATTGGATTGCTGCAATGTAAAGGATGGGTAGATGTTTAATGTGCTCTGTATACCCCAGCTGTACCCCTCGATTGGATTGCTGCAATGTAAAGGATGGGTAGATGTTTAATGTGCTCTGTATACCCCAGCTGTACCCCTCGATTGGATTGCTGTATTGTGAAGGATGGGTAGATGTTTAATGTGCTTTTTTTTTATTCGTTCACTGGATGTGGGCGTCGCTGGCAAGGCCAGCATTTATTGCCCATCCCTAATTGCCCTTGAGAAGGTGGTGGTGAGCCGCCTTCTTGAACCGCTGCAGTCCGTGTGGTGAAGGTTCTCCCACAGTGCTGTTAGGAAGGGAGTTCCAGGATATTGACCCAGCGATGATGAAGGAACGGCGATATATTTCCAAGTCGGGATGGTGTGTGACTTGGAGGGGAACGTGCAGGTGGTGTTGTTCCCATGTACCTGCTGCTCTTGTCCATCTAGGTGGTAGAGGTCGCGGGTTTGGGAGGTGCTGTCGAAGAAGCCTTGGCAAGTTGCTGCAGTGCATCCTGTGGATGGTGCACACTGTAGCCACAGTGCGCCGGTGGTGAAGGGAGTGAATGTTTAGGGTGGTGGACGGGGTGCCAATCAAGCGGGCTGCTTTATCTTGGATGGTGTCGAGCTTCTTGAGTGTTGTTGGAGCTGCACTCATCCAAGCAAGTGGAGAGTATTCCATCACACTCCTGACTTGTTCCTTGTAGATGGTGGAAAGGCTTTGGGGAGTCAGGAGGTGAGTCACTCGCCGCAGAATACCCAGCCTCTGACCTGCTCTAGTAGCCACAGTATTTATATGGCTGGTCCAGTTAAGTTTTTGGTCAATGGTGACCCCCAGGATGTTGATGGTGGGGGATTCGGCGATGGTAATGCCGTTGAATGTCAAGGGGAAGTGGTTAGACTCTCTCTTGTTGGAGATGGTCATTGCCTGGCACTTATCTGGCGCGAATGTTACTTGCCACTTATGAGCCCAAGCCTGGATGTTGTCCAGGTCTTGCTGCATGCGGGCTCGGACTGCTTCATTATTTGAGGGGTTGCGAATGGAACTGAACACTGAAGTCACCAGCGAACATCCCCATTTCTGACCTTATGATGGAGGGAAGGTCATTGATGAAGCAGCTGAAGATGGTTGGGCCTAGGACACTGCCCTGAGGAACTCCTGCAGCAATGTCCTGGGGCTGAGATGATTGGCCTCCAACAACCACCACCATCTTCCTTTGTGCTAGGTATGACTCTAGCCACTGGAGAGTTTTCCCCCTGATTCCCATTGACTTCAATTTTATGAGGGCTCCTTGGTGCCACACTCTGTCAAATGCTGCCTTGATGTCAAGGGCAGTCACGCTCACCTCACCTCTGGAATTCAGCTCTTTGTCCATCTTTGGACCAAGGCTGTAATGAGGTCTGGAGCCGAGTGGTCCTGGCGGAACCCAAACTGAGCATCGGTGAGCAGGTTATTGGTGAGTAAGTGCCGCTTGATAGCACTGTCGATGACACCTTCCATCACTTTGCTGATGATTGAGAGTGGACTGATGGGGCGGTAATTGGCCCGATTGGATCTGTCCTGCTTTTTGTGGACAGGACATACCTGGGCAATTTTCCACATTGTCGGGTAGATGCCAGTGTTGCAGCTGTACTGGAACAGCTTGGCTAGAGGCGCAGCTAGTTCTGGAGCACAAGTCTTCAGCACTACAGCTGGGATGTTGTCGGGGCCCATAGCCTTTGCTGTATCCAGTGCACTCAGCCGTTTCTTGATATCACGTGGAGTGAATCGAATTGGCCGAAGTCTGGCTTCCGTAATGGTGGGGATATCGGGAGGAGGCTGAGATGGATCATCCACTCGGCACTTCTGGCTGAAGATGGTTGCAAATGCTTCAGCCTTGTCTTTTGCACTCACGTGCTGGACTCCGCCATCATTGAGACTGGGGATGTTTGCAGAGCCTCCTCCTCCCGTTAGTTGTTTAATTGTCCACCACCATTCACGACTGGATGTGGCAGGACTGCAGAGCTTTGATCTGATCCGTTGGTTGTGGAATCGCTTAGCCCTGTCTGTAGCATGTTGCTTCCGCTGTTTAGCATGCATGTAGTCCTGAGTTGTAGCTTCACCAGGTTGGCACCTCATTTTTAGGTATGCCTGGTGCTGCTCTTCGACACTCCTCATTGAACCAGGGTTGATCCCCTGACTTGTTGGTAATGGTAGAGTGAGGAATATGCCGGACCATGAGGTTACAGATTGTGCTGGAATACAATTCTGCTGCTGCTGATGGCCCACAGCGCCTCATGGATGCCCAGTTTTGAGCTGCTAGATCTGTTCTGAATCTATCCCATTTAGCACAGTGGTAGTGCCACACAACACGTTGGATGGTGTCCTGAGTGTGAAGACGGGACTTCATCTCCACGAGGACTGTGTGGTGGTTACTCCTACCAGTACTGTCATGGACAGATGCATTTGCGACAGGTAGATTGGTGAGGACGAGGTCAAGTAAGTTTTTCCCTCGTGTTGGTTCGCTCACCACCTGCCGCAGGCGCAGTCTCGCAGCTATGTCCTTCAGGACTCGGCCAGCTCGGTCAGTGGTGGTGCTACCGAGCCACTCTTGGTGATGGACATTGAAGTCCCCCACCCAGAGTACATTTTGTGCCCTTGCTACCCTCAGTGCTTCCTCCAAGTGGTGCTCGATATGGAGGAGGACTGATTCATCAGCTGAGGGAGGACGGTAGGTGGTAATGAGCAGGAGGTTTCCTTGCCCATGTTTGACCTGATGCCATGAGATTTCATGGGGTCCAGAGTCAATGTTGAGGACTCCCAGGGTCACTCCCTCCTGACTGTATATCACTGTACCGCCACCTCTGGTGGGTCTGTCCTGCCGGTGGGACAGGACATACCCAGGGATGGTGATGGAAGAGTCTGGGATGTTGGCTGAAAGGTATGATTCTGTAAGTATGGCTATGTCAGGCTGTTGCTTGACTGGTCTGTGGGACAGCTCTCCCAATTTTGGCACAAGTCCCCAGATGTTAGTGAGGAGGACCTTGCAGGGTCGACTGGGCTTGGTGTTTTGCCGTTGTCGTGTCCGGTGCCTAGTGGTCTGATGCCGGGTGGTCCGTCCGGTTTTATTCTTATTATGACTTTTTGTAGTGAGATTTTACAACTGAGTGGCTTGCTCGGCCATTTCAGAGGGCAATTAAGAATCAACCACATTGCTGTGGGTCTGGAGTCACATTTCGGCCAGACCGGGTAAGGACGGCAGGTTTCCTTCCCTAAAGGACATTAGTGAACCAGATGGGTTTTTACGACAATCTGGTAGTTTCATGGCCATCATTACTGATACTAGTATTTTAATTCCAGATTTTTATTTAATTAATTGAATTTAAATTCGCCAGCTGCCGTGGCGGGATTTGAACTCATGACTCTGGATTTTAGTCCAGGCCTCTGAATTACTCGTCCAGTAACATAACCACTATGCTACCGTACCCGACTGTACCCCTCGATTGGATTGCTGCAATGTAAAGGATGGGTAGATGTTTAATGTGCTCTGTGTACCCCAGCTGTACCTCTCCATTGGATTGTTAGAGTATAAAGCACAATATCCCTGCATATCCATTCCAATTTCAAGTTAATTCAGGGGTCGTAAAGCACTTTTGGACGTCCTGAGGTCATGAAAGGCACTATATAAATGCAGGACTTCCTTTCTTTTAATGCTGCAATCATTGTCTGTGAATGGGAAAAATTTCTCATGTACAAAAACTGATGCGATTTCAAAATCCAGAAAACTGGAACCTACCCAAGTAGATTAGTATGACTAATTGATTTGGTGTTAAAGGAGTGTTTAACAAGTACTAAAAATAATGCAGATTTACACTGTTTTGAGGGGGGAAGTTGATTTGAAAGTGAGCCCTTTTTAGTCTGCAATGACATTTGTGCTTCTGCTCCTGACAAATGACCCGTTTTACTTTGCCAACACAGTGTGGGTGTGTCAGTGAGCATGACTCATTCCTTTTAGTTGTATTTTGGTCCCTATTTATTGTGTGTTTAGTATTTAAAGCATTATCGCTTACCAATCTGGTGCTTGTGAACGTTGCACTTCTGGGAACATGTTCTGGTTATTGGATCTCTCTAAGAAACCTGCTGTTTGAGTATAACAGGTGTTCGCTGAGGACCATGTATTGCATTGCACTTTCCAAAGTGTCACAACAACAGGCGCCCTGATCTATTCTGAATACCAAACCATTGGAGAAATGGAAGATACTTTGGGTATATTGTAGCAGTCTTTCATGAGTGAAAAGCCTACTGTAGGTTTAATCATGTCCTGTGGCACATGTATTCTTGTAAATAAGAGCAACTATTATATCTTGATATTTAGGGCATTCTTTTAAACAGAAGCAGTGAAATAATCAGCCATCTGTCTGGTGAATGTGTTACCGACATCAGTAACATTATTATATGGAGGAACATCGATTAGAGTCATAGAGTCATAGAGTTATACAGCACGGATAGAGGCCCTTCGGCCCATCGTGTCCGCGCCGGCCATCAAGCCCTGTCTACTCTAATCCCATATTCCAGCATTTGGTCCGTAGCCTTGTATGCTATGGCATTTCAAGTGCTCATCCAAATTAGATAGCACAGATTTTCAGCTGTGGCTCAGCATTAACCATGTGGAGAGCTGATTCTAAAGAATCTGTAATGAAGAGACATGGCAGTGTGTGAATTCATTATTGCAAATATCAGTTATGCTGACAGTAATATTGAAATAAAGTTCGCACAGAATGGCTGCAAAACTGGAAATGATCTAACAGACTAAAAAGTGTATTATTAATTTAATACTGGTAATGCGGCCTTTGTGTATCTGTACAGCATAAGGCTTATAGCGGTAACTATTAGTTTGTAAGGTATTTCGAGATCTGCGTCGTAACAAATTAGACTCTATCACAAAGACATTTGGTATGTATTAGGACACAAAGCAACATTTTTATTCCCAATTGCACGGTTTGTATTATAAAGAGGCACAGATTAACTGAGATTTTGTCAGTCTTGTCATATTGTTAGTCTAATATAATCACAGAATTTCAAAATGACTCTGTATTAGGAAGTGTGAAATGCCTGACAATGGAAAGGACATCTCTTGCTATTTAGACTCCATTATCCCTGATGAGGGGTCATGTTAGCTGTTTGCCTGAATAAGGTTTCAGCTGTGGTTCAGTGGTAGCACTCTCACCTCTGAGTCAGAAGGTCATGGGTTCAAGTGCCACTCCAGAGACTTGAGCACGTAATCTAAGCTGGCATTTCAGTGCAGTACTGAGGGAGTGCTACACTGTTGGAGGTGCCGTCTTTTGGCTGAGACGCGAAACCCCTCAGATGGACATAAAAGATCCCATGTAATTACTCAAAAGAGCAGGGGAGTTGGCCTGCTAATAATTATCCCTCAACCAACACCTAAAATCAGATGATCTGGTCATTTATTTCATTGCTGTTTGTGGGACTTTGCTGTGTGGAAATTGACAGCTGCATTTCCTACATTACTACAGTGACTACACTTCAAAAGTACTTTACTGGCTGTAAAGGGGTTTGGGACATCATGAGGTCATAAAAGGTGCCATATGATCCTTTCCTCCCTCCCTGGAGAATTGTCATGTGATAGTTTGCTTGTAAATGATTGATTTTTTTGCATAGCGATGGGTGTCTATTTAATAAATTGGATTGGACAGAGATTTGAATCAATCTGAGATTGATAGATTTTTCTTAGGTAAGGGTATTAAGGGCTCCAGAACCAAGGTGGGACAGATCAGTCATCATCTGATTGAATGGCTGAATGGCCTGCTCCTGTTCCTATGACAGCTGATTACTTGTCGCTGAGCTAGTTGACAGATTGTGTGTGCGGAGCACAATACGCCTGTTCATATGAGCAGAGGGACAAGAGTAGGCCATTCGTCCCCTCGAGCCTGTTGCGACATTCAATTGAATCAATACCATCTATACCTGAACTCCATTTACCTGCCTTTGTTTGATATCCCTTGATACCCTTACTTAACAAATATCTATCAATCTCAGTCTTGAAAATTCCAATTGGCCCAGCATCCATTGCCTTTTGGGGGAGCAAGTTCCAGATTTCCACTACCCTTTGCGTGAAAAAATGCTTCCTGATTTCACTCCGAAATGGCCTAGCTCTAATTTTAAGAAGCAAAATACTGCAGATGCTGGAAATCTGAAATAAAATTAGAAAATGCTGTAAATAATTAGCAAGTCAGGCAGCATCTGTGGAGAAAGAAACAGTTAACCCTTCTGTCATTTAATCACTCCTGCCCTCCACCCTACTAGTCACTGCCTGCCACCCCGAAAAAGACCCATTTATTCCTGCTCTCTGTTTTCTGTCTGTTAACCAATTTTCAATCCATGCCAGTATATTACCCCCAATCCCATGTGCTTTAATTTTACACACTAACCTCTTATGTGGGACTTCATCAAAGGCCTTCTGAAAATCCAAATAAACCACATCCCCACTGGTTCTCCCTTATCTATTTCTACCAGTTACATCCTCAAAGAACTCCAGTAGATTTGTCAAACATGATTTCCTTTTCATAAATCCATGTTGACTTTGTTTAATCCCATTGATATTTTCTAAGTGTCCTGTTATTACATCCTTTATAATAAACTCTAGCATTTTCCCTATACTGATATTAGGCTAACCGGCCTGTAGTTCCCTGTTTTCTCTCCTTTTTTAAATAATGGGGTTACATTTGCCACCCTCCAATCTGCAGGAACTGTTCCATAATCTATAGAATTTTGGAAGATGACAACTAATGCATCCACTATTTCCATGGCTACCTCTTGTAGTACCCTGAGATGCAGATTATCAGGTCCTGGGGATTTATCGGCTTTCAGTCCCATTCAGGAGTACATAGACAGGCTGGTGAAATGGCCAGACAGATCGCAGATGAAATTTAATGCAGAGAAGTCTGAAGTGATGCATTTTCGTAGGAAGAATGAGGAGAGTCAATATAAACAAATGGAACAATTCTAAAGTGGGTGCAGGAACAGAGACAGCTATGGGTGTACATACATAAATCTTTGAAGGTGGCAGGACAAGTTGATATGGCTGTTTAAAAAAGCCTTGGCTTTATAAATAGAGGCAGAGTGTACAAAAGCCAGGAAGTTATGCTAAACCTTTATAAATCACTGGTTAGGCCTCAGCTGGAGTATTGTGTTCAATTCTGGGCGCCACACTTCAAAAAGGATGTCAAGGCCTTGGAAAGGGTGCAGAGGATATTTTCTAGAATGGATGTGGGACTTTAGTTATGTAGAGAGACTAGAGAAGCTGGGATTGTTCTCCTTGGAGCAGAGAAGGTTAAGGGAAGGGAAGATTTAGTAGATGCTCAAAATGATGAGGGGTTTTGATCAAATAAATAAGGAGAAACTGTTTCCACCGGCAGGAGGGTCGGTAACCAGAGGAGACAAATTTAAGGTCATTGGCAAAAAAAAAGGTGAGATTTTTTTTAATGCAGCGAGTTAATGTTAATTCTCCGATGTCAGTTACAGAACATGTATTTAGTGAACAAGGAAATTTAACGTTCAAGTTACATTGTAGTTCAGGCTTTCTCCCAACACTTTTGTGCTTGCAGTAAAAAGTCAAATTTGGTAAACAGTCTTCTGTGAACCGAAACCTGTGTCCCCTATTTGTGTTGAGTGACATATCGTGTTATGGGATTACCCATTACTTCCTAGTTACTGTATGTCATAAGAACATAAGAAATAGGAGCAGAAGTAGGCCATACTGCCCCTCGAGCCTGCTCCATCTTGGACCTCAACTCCATTTTCCTGCCTGATACCCATATCCCTTGATTCCCCCAGAGTCCAAAAATCTATCCATCTCAGCCTTGAATATACTTAATGACTCTGCATCCACAGCCCTCTGGGATGGAGAACTACAAAGATTCATAACCCTCTGCGTGAAGAAATTCCTCCTCATCTCAGTCTTGAATGGCCGATCCCTTATCTTGCGACTATGCCCCCTAGTTCTAGACTCTCCAGCCAGGAGAAACAAACTCTCAGCATCTACCCTATCAAGCCCCCTCAGAATCTTACATGTTTCAATGAGATCACCTCTCATTCTTCTAAACTCCACAGAGTACAGGCCTATTCTACTCAACCTCTCTTCATAGGACAACCCTTTCATTCCAGGAATTAATCTAGTGAACTTTCGTTGCACCGCCTCCAAGGCAAGTATATCCTTCCTTCGGTAGGGAGACCAAAACTGTACACGGTACTCCAGGTGTGGTCTCACCAAAGCCCTGTACAATTGTAGTAAGAGTTCCTTACTCTTGTACTCCAACCCCCTTGCAATAAAGGCCAACATGCTATTTGCTTTCCTAATTGCCTGCTGTACCTGCATTCTAACTTTTTGTGGCTCTTTTACGAGGACACCCAAGTCTCCCTGAACACCAACATTTAATAGATTCTCACCATTTAAAAAATATTGTTTTTCTATTCTTCCTACCGAAATGAATAACCTCACATTTCCCCATGTTATACTCCATCTGCCACCTTCTTGCCTACTCACTTAACCTGTCTATATCCCTTTGCAGACTCTTTGTGTCCTCCTCACAGTTTACTTTCCCACCTTGCTTTGTATCGTCAGCAAACTTAGATACATTACACTCGGTCCCTTCATCTAAGTCGTTAATAGATTGTAAATAGCTGAGGCCCAAGCACCGATCCTTGCCGCACCCCACTAGTTACAGCCTGCCTACCTGAGAATGAACCGTTTATCCCCACACTGTTTTCTGTCCTTGAACCAATCCTCTATCCATGCTAATATGTTATCCCCAACCCCATAAACCCTTACCTTCTGTAACAATCTTTTATGTGGCACCTTATCGATGCCTTGTGAAAATCCAAATGTACTACATATGCTTGTTCCTCTTTATCTACCCTGCTAATTACATCCTCAAAAAAACTCTAATAAATTTGTCAAACATGATTTCCCTTTCATAAAACCATGTTGACTCTGCCTAATCATTTTCTAAGTGCTCTGTTACCACTTCCTTAATAATGGATTCTGGCATTTTCCAGGCGATTGATGTCAGACTAACTGGTCTGTAGTTCCCTGTTTTCTCTCCCTCCCTTCTTGAATGGTAAGGTAACATTTGCTATCTTCCAGTCCACTGGGACCGTTGCAGAATCTTTGGAAGATCATAACCAATGCATCCGCTATCTCTGCAGCCACCTCTATTAGAACCCTAGGATGTAGGCAATCAGGCCCAGGGGATTTATCAACTTTTAGTCCCATTAGTTTGTTCAGTACTTTTTCTGTAGTGATATTAATTGTTTTAAGTTCCTCACTCTCATTTACCCCTTGGTTCCCCACTATTTTTGGTATGCGTTTTGTATCTTCTACTGTGAAGACAGATACAAAATATTTGTTTAATGCATCTGTCATTTCCTGATTTTCCCCATTATAATTTCTCCGGTCTTAGCCTCTAAGGGACCAACGTTTAATTTTGCTACTATCTTCCTTTTTACATACTTGTTGGAGCTCTTATAATCCGTTTTTATATTTCTTGCTAGTTTACTTTTATGTTCTTTTTTTCTCCCTTTTTATCAATTTTTTGGTCATCCTTTGTTGGTTTCTAAAACTCTCCCAATCCCCAGGCTTATTACTCCTTGCGACATTATAGGCCTCTTCTTCCAATCTAATACTCTCCTTAACTTCTTTAGTTAACCACGGGTGGATCACTTTTCCCATAGAGATTTTATTTCTCAATGGAATGTATACTTGTTGAGAATATTGAAATATTTCTTTAAATGTTTACCATTGCTTTTCAACTATCAAAGCCTTCAATTTAATTTCCCAATCTACCTTTGACAACTTGCCCCTCATACCTATGTAATTGGCTTTATTTAAGTTTAAGACTCTAGTTTTGACTTAAGTACATTACTTTCAAACTCAATGTGAAATTGTATCATATTATGATCACTCTTCCCCAGAGGTTCTTTTACTGTGAGATTACTAATTAACCCTGTCTCATTACACAATACAAGATCTAAAATAGTCTGTTCCCTGGTGTTGCTCTAGGAAACCGTCTCGAATACATTCCATGAACTCGTCTTCCAAACTACCTTTGACAATTTGATTTGCCCAGTCTATACGCAGATTAAAGTCCTCCATGATGACTGCATTTCCTTTGTTAAAACTCCCATTATTTCGTGATTTATACTCTATCCAATGGTATAGCTACTATCGGGGGTCTATAAACTACTCCCACCAGTGTTTTCTGCCCCTTGTTTCTAATTTCCACCCATGTTGATTCTACTTCCTGATCCTCTGAGCCAAGATCCTTTATCACCACTGTCCTTATGTCATTCTTTATTATTAGGGCTACACCCCCTCCTTTTCCATTCTACCTGTCTTTTCTAAATGTCATATACCCTGGAATATTTAATTCCCATCCTTGGTCATTTTGTAACCATGTCTCTCTAATGGCTATTAGGGCAAACCCATTTATTCTCTCTTTGTGCAATTAATTCACCTATCATATTACGAATGCTCCGTGCATTCAGATAAAGAACCTTTAATTTTGACTTTTTACCATTTTTTCCTGCTTTGACCTTATTGGTAAACTCTCTGTCTCTTCCTGTCACACTCTGCTTATTTTTACCCAGATCACTACACTATTCTATTGTCTTAACTTTTCTCATTAGATTTCTAAATTTCCCCTCACCTGACCCCCCCCCCCCCACACTTTTTAGTTTAAAGCTCCACCTACAGCCCTAATTATTCGATTTGCCAGGATGCTGGTCCCAGCCCGGTTTAAGTGGAGCCCGTCCCAACGGAACAGCTCCCTCTTTCCCCAGTACTGGTGCCAGTGCCCCATGAATCGAAACCCCTGTCTCCCACACCACTCTTTGAGCCACGCATTTAACTCTCTGATCTGTTTGTACCTCTGCCAATTTGCGCGTGGCTCAAGTAGTAATCCAGAGATTATTACCTTTGAGGTTCTGCTTATTAATTTAGACTCTAGCTCCTCAAACTGTCTCAGCAGAATCTCATTCCTAGTTCTACCTATGTCGTTTGTTCCTACGAGGACCATGACAACTGAATCCTCCCCTTGTCTTATCGGGGAGCGGGCAGGAAATTGGACATGAATTTAGATTTGAGGTTAGGATCAGATCAGCCATGATCTTATTGAATGGCGGAGCAGGCTCGAGGGGCCGATTGGCCTACTCCTGCTCCTATTTCTTATGTTCTTATGTTCATGCTCCAAGTTCTTGGAGCATGAACATAAGGGTCCCAACACTGCCTTTGGGACCCTTTGTCCCGGCTGCAGAGAACAGTATCAATCCCCCTGACTACTATTCCCTACCACAACCACGTTCCTTTTTACTCCCCCCACTTGAATGGCCTCCTGTACCACAGTGCTGTGATCAGTTTGCCCATCCTCCCTGCAGTCTTTGTTCTCACCCACACAGGTAGCAAGTACCTCGTACCTGTTGGACAAGATCAAAGGCTGAGGCTCCTCCATCACTAGATCCTGGGTCCCCATACCTGCCTGTCTCGCAGTCACATCCTCCTCTCCCTGAACACTGAACAAATCTAAATGACTGCCTAATCTAAGGGGTGTGACTGCCTCCTGGATCAAAGTGTCCAGATAACTTCCTCCACCCACTCCCACCCCGGATGCATCGCAATCCCTGCAGCTCGGACTCCAGCTCAACAACTCTGAGCTGAAGCTCCTTGAGCTGCAGACACTTACTGCAGTTGTGGTTGCTGGGGATCACGCTGCTCTCCCACATGCTGCAGTTACCACACACCACCTGCCCTGCCATTGCTTGTCGAATCAGAATTTATTTATATACTTTATAGAATTTTTAATCTCTCTGTATTCTTCGTTTTATTAACTAATTAATTTATCTAGTTAAAGTTATTGATTTAAGTTCTCGTATGATGCTCACTACATTCTCTTGTCTTCCTTCAAAAAGCAAAAATGACCATGATATCAGAGCTGTGTGTGTAGGCTGAAATTAATAGGTAATTTATAGGTAAATCTTAAAATCCAGGGACCCTTTTGTGGTCTCTTGTCTGATATTCACCTAGTCTTTACAGACCGTGTGGAATAGCGGTGCTATTTCTTGTAAATTGTCATTAGAGACTATTATCAAGAAATGGCTGAAGACCTGCAATAGTGTCTGACTGCACAGAGGTGCAGTAAAAATAATGTAAGTTTGGTTTTAGTACTGTATTAATATCTTGCTGTGTCTTTTATGTTTGGATATACTTTTAACTCTAAATCTGAACAAATAGTTTAGCCCAGGGATGTCTAAGATGTGATCTTTGTGGACTGCATAGATCTGTACTATGAAGATTAAGGGGACAAATTTAAAGTTTAAATCCACATTTCTCCTGGCTTGCATATATTTCAAGTTCCGCATGTATTCTACAAAGCTGATGGGTCTTCATGTTCTGATTTAGGATTTCTCCACCAATGAAGAGCTAGGCTGAAAACAACCCTTTCTAAATCTCCAGGCCCACAGAATTCAAACACAACTAACCAGTAAATAAGAAATGTAACTGCAAATAGGATTGATTGCGAGGGCTCAGGGTGCCACAGATGGGATGTCCTTTTAGTCTGTAAGTAGTGGTCTGTTGGAATATTACATTTCCGCCTTCAGAGATGATTGAGGACGTGGCAGGTATTTCATATTTTCTTCAGTAAACGATTTATCATAGAAATTTACAGCACAGAAGGCGGCCATTTGGCCCATCGTGCCAGCTGGAAAAGAGCTACCCAGCCTAATCCCACTTTCCAGCACTTGGTCCGTAGCCCTGTAGGTTATGGCACTTCGAGTGCACATCCAAACACCTTTTAAATGCAATGAGGGTTTCTGTCTCTACCACCCTTTCAGGCAGTGAGTTCCAGACCCCCACCACCCTCTGGGTGAAAACATTTTTCCTCAGCTCCCCTCTGATCATAGGAAACATAGGATTCTACCAATCACTTTAAATCTATGCCCCCTGGTTATTGACCCCTCTGCCAAGGGAAATAGGTCCTTCCTATCCATTCTGTCTAGGCCCCTCATAATTTTATGCACCTAAATCTCCCCTCAGCCTCCTCTGTTCCAAAGAAAACAACGCCAGCCTGTCCAATCTTTCCTCATAGCTAAAATTCTCCAGTCCTGGCAACATCCTCGTAAATCGCCTCTGTACCCTTTCCAGTGCAGTCACATCTTTCCTATAATGTGACCAGAACTGTGTGCAGTACTCTAGCTGCAGCCTAACTAGTGTTTTGTACAGTTCAAGCATGACGTTATATTCTTTACCTCGGCTAATCATAGAATCATAGAAGTTTACAACAGGCCCTTCGGCCCAACATGTCCATGTCACCCAGTTTATACCACTGAGCTAGTCCCAATTGCCTACACTTGGCCCATATCCCTCTATACCCATCTTACCCATGTAACTGTCCAAATGCTTTTTAAAAGACAAAATTGTACCCGCCTCCACTACTGCCTCTGGCAGCTCGTTCCAGACACTCACCACCCTTTGAGTGAAAAAATTGCCCCTCTGGACCCTTTTGTATCTCTCCCCTCTCACCTTAAATCTATGTCCCCTCGTTATAGACTCCCCTACCTTTGGGAAAAGATTTTGACTATCGACCTTATCTATGCCCCTCGTTATTTTATAGACTTCTATAAGATCACCCCTAAACCTCCTACTCTCTAGGGAAAAAAGTCTCAGTCTATCCAACCTCTCCCTATAAGTCAAACCATCAAGTCCAGGTAGCATCCTAGTAAATCTTTTCTGCACTCTTTCCAGTTTAATAATATCCTTTCTATAATAGGGTGACCAGAACTGTACACAGTATTCCAAGTGTGGCCTTACTAAGTTGTACAACTTCAACAAGACATCCCAACTCCTGTATTCAGTGTTCTGACCAATGAAACCAAGCATGCTGAATGCCTTCTTCACCACCCTATCCACCTGTGACTCCACTTTCAAGGAGCTATGAATCTGTACTCCTAGATCTCTGTTCTATAACTCTCCCCAACGCCCTACCATTAACGGAGTAGGTCCTGGCCTGATTCGATCTCCCAAAATGCATCACCTCACATTTATCTAAATTAAACTCCATCTGCCATTCATCGGCCCACTGGCCCAATTTATCAAGATCCTGTTGCAATCCTAGATAACCTTCTTCACTGTCCACAATGCCACCAATCTTGGTGTCATCTGCAAACTTACTAACCATGCCTCCTAAATTCTCATCCAAATCATTAATATAAATAACAAATAACAGTGGACCCAGCACCGATCCCTGAGGCACACCGCTGGTCACAGGCCTCCAGTTTGAAAAACAACCCTCCACAACCACCCTCTGTCTTCTGTCGTCAATCCAATTTTGTATTCAATTGGCTACCTCACCTTGGATCCCGTGAGATTTAACCTTATGTAACAACCTACCATGCGGTACCTTGTCAAAGGCTTTGCTAAAGTCCATGTAGACCACGTCTACTGCACAGCCCACATCTATCTTCTTGGTTACCCCTTCAAAAAACTCAAATCAAATTCGTGAGACATGATTTTCCACTCACAAAACCATGCTGACTGTTCCTAATCAGTCCCTGCCTCTCCAAATGCCTGTAGATCCTGCCTTTCAGAATACCCTCCAACAACTTACCCACTACAGCTGTCAGGCTCACTGGTCTGTAGTTCCCAGGTCTGCCGCCCTTAAACAAAGGCACAACATTTGCTACCCTCCAATCTTCAGGCACCTCACCTGTTGCTGTCGATGATTCAAATATCTCTGCTAGGGGACCCACAATTTCCTCCCTAACCTCCCATAACGTCCTGGGATACATTTAATCAGGTCCCGGAGATTTATCTACCTTGATGCGCGTTAAGACTTCCAGCACCTCCCTCTCTGTAATATGTACACTCCTCAAGACATCACTATTTATTTCCCCAAGTTCCCTAACATCCATGCCTTTCTCAACCGTAAATACCGATGTGAAATATTCATTTAGGATCTCACCCATCTCTTGTGGTTCCGCACATAGATGACCTTGTTTATCCTTAAGAGGCCCTACTCTCTCCCTAGTTACACTTTTGCCCTTTATGTATTTGTAGAAGCTCTTTGGATTCTCCTTTGCCTTATCTGCCAAAGCAATCTCATGTCCCCTTTTTGCCCTCCTGATTTCTCTCTTAACTCTACTCCGGCAATCTCTATACTCTTCAAGGGATCCACTTGATCCCAGCTGTCTATGCATGTCATATGCCTCCTTCTTCTTTTTGACTAGGGCCTCAATCTCCCGAGTCATCCAGGGTTCCCTACTTCTACCAGCCTTGCCCTTCACTTTATAAAGGCAAGTATCCCGTATGTCGTCTTAACCACCTTATCTACCTGCTACCTTGACATGCGCTCCAAGGTTTCTCTGTTCCTCTACCCCACTCAGTATCTTCCCATTTATTGTGTACTCCCTTGCCTTGTTTGCCCTCCCCAAATGCATTACCTCACACTTCTCCGGATTGAATTCCATTTGCCACTTTTCTGCTCACATCAGAACATAAGAAATAGGAGCAGGATTAGGCCAATCGGCCCCTCGAGCCTGCTCCACCATTCAATAAGATCATGGCTGATCTGATCCTAACCTCAAATCTAAAGAACACAAGAAGTCGGAGCAGGATCCGTCCACTCAGCCCCTTGGCCCGCTCCACCACCCACAGGGCCTTGACCGATCCGAACTCAGCTTCATGTACAATTTCCTGCCCGCTCCCCATAACCCCTAATTCCCTTTACTTCTAGGAAACTGTCTATTTGTTTTAAATTTATTTAATGATGTAGCTTCCACAGCTTCCTGGGGCAGCAAATTCCACAGACCTACTACCCTCTGAGTGAAGAAGTTTCTCCTCATCTCAGTTTTGAAAGAGCAGCCCCTTGTTCTAAGATTATGCCCCCTAGTTCTAGTTTCACCCATCCTTGGGAACATCTTTACCGCATCCACCCGATCAAGCCCCTTCACAATCTTATATGTTTCAATAAGATCGCCTCTCATTCTTCTGAACTCCAATGAGTAGAGTCCCAATCTACTCAACCTCTCCTCATATGTCCACCCCCTCATCCCCGGGGTTAGCCGAGTGAACCTTCTTTGTACTGCCTCGAGAGCAAGTATGTCTTTTCTTAAGTATGGAGACCAAAACTGTATGCAGTATTCCAGGTGCGGTCTCACCAATACCTTATATAACTGCAGCAATACCTCCCTGTTTTTATATTCTATCCCACTATCAATAAAAGCCAACATTCCGTTGGCCGCCTTGATCACCTGCTGCACCTGCATACTAACGTTTTGATTTTCTTGCACTAGGACCCCCAGATCCCTTTGTACTGCAGTACTTTCCAGTTTCTCACCATTAAGATAATAACTTGCTCTCTGATTTTTCCTGACCAGCCCATTGATATCTTCCTGCAGTCTGCAGCTTTCCTCCTCACTTCCCAATTTTAGTATCATCCACAAACTTCTTAATCATGCCCCCTACGTTTAAGTCAAAATCATTGATATATGCGGGCTCCATTGGACACAGCCTTCCAGTCATAAAAACACCCGCCGACCATTACCCTTTGCTTCTTGCCACTGAGACTGTTTTGGATCCAACTTGCCACTTTCCCTTGAATCCCATAGACTGTTACTTTTCTGACCAGTCTGCCACGTGGGACCTTGTCAAAAGCCTTGCAAAAATCCATGTAGACTACATCAAACGGGCTACCCTCATCAACCCTCCTCATTACCTCCTCAAAGAATTGAATCAAGTTAGTCAGACACGACCTTTCCTTAACAAATCCATGCTGACTGTCCTTGATTAATCCATGCCTTACTAAATGACAATTAATACTGTCCCTCAGAATTATTTCCAATAATTTGCCCACCACCGCGATTTGCTGACTGGCCTGTAATTATTCGGTCTATCCCTTTCTTCCTTTTTAAACAATAGTACAACGTTAGCAGTCCTCCAATCCTCCGGCACCATGCCTGTAGCCAAAGAGGATTGGAAAATGATGGTCAGAGCCTCCGCTATTTCCTCCCTTGCTTCTCATAATGGCCTGGGATGTATTTCATCCAGGCCTGGCGATTTATCTACTTTCAAAGATGCTGAATCCCTAAATATTTCCTCCCTCACTGTTTATCCCATCCAATATTTCACCCTCCTCTTCCTTAACTACAATGTCTGCGTCTTCTCCCTCTTTTGTGAAGACAGAAGCAAAGTAATCATTAAGAACCATACCCACATCTTCCGCCTCCATACACAGATTACCTTTTTGATCTCTAATAGTTTCCTTAGTTATCCTCTTGCTCTTTATGTATTTATAAAACATCTTTGGGTTTTCCTTGATTTTACTTGCCCTCTCTTTGCTTTCCTAATTTCCTTTTTAATTTCACCCCTGCACTTTCTATACTCCTCTAGGCTTTCCGCAGTATTGAGCTCTCAGTATCTGACATTTATTATGATTCAAGATCAATTGTTAAACTTGGGCTAAGCTAATCCACATGTGGCGGGGAATAATGTAGATTTTGATTTGTAAAAGACTGTTTGTGGAAACTGTGCTCTAGCCATGAGCACAATGGTGAAGGTGGGGATAGAGCCCCAAGTCTAAAACCTGACTATTTGGAGTTAATTGCCTTTCACATCTTTAGAATGTCATAGTGTTGTTTTATAGGCAAATGCAGCAGCCAGTTTGCACATTTAATCTAAATTCTTCAAACTGGCTGCTGTATTTGATGACAAAACAGCACTTCAACATCCTGAGGATGTGAAAGGCGCCATATAAATGCAAGTCCTCTTTATTTGGATGAAGTTATTGACAATCACATTAACACTCAATATTCAAATCAGGATGGTATAAGTTTAGATGCTTCTCTGTTTTTACTTCAAAGAACCGAAATACAAGTTAGCTGCTTTTAGGAGGTGGTTGAATTCTGGTTGTGACATCGACTCCTGAGTTATAGTTCCCATTCAGTTGGCATCACTACCAAAGATAAACAGACCTGGCTTTGTAAATAAGGTGACAATGTAGGTATGGTTTTTGCTGGATCTCCTGATCTTCTGTTGGTTGCTGGAACTCCTGACCTATCGGCAGCAAATGCACTGAGTCAATTCCAGCGTGTCTACAAGCTGCCGTCATGACTTTGAATGTTGCCTGCGCAGGGTTGAAAATGGCACAGCCTGCTTTCATGATTAAGCGGGCTTCTAGTTGTGGAGCTGACCTACATTGAGGCTGGCTCCACTGAAGTGTGTAAAAGCAGGAGAGCTGTACATGTGGATAACTCTTCTGAGACCAGGAACGAGAATCTATAGAAATGTGAAAGTGCATTTAGTTGTATTTTACGAACATGCATGTCATGTAATGGAATCATGTAATTCACATTCTATTTTTGAGTTTTAATCGCCCTGTGCTGTTAATCTTTTAAAATCCTGCCATTTGTGTAATCTGCCACACAGTTGCAGTGGAGGGGCAAAACAGGAGCTCTGGAGTTATTTAACTTTATGATCAAGATTTTTTTTTTGAAGGTGTTCAGTTTGTAGCTAAAGCTATGTCTGTTGCGTTGTAAGTTGGTCAGCCTGCATTGAAAGGAGAATGCAGACGCAGTACCTGTTGGCCCGTTGTGAGCCAGCTGCTTGTTCAGACAGGCCCTAATTGGCACTGTAAGGAGATGAATGCTGGCATTCTTTGCACTCCATGATCAGATTAATATCTGACCTCTGATCTGATTCAGCTACAGGGGTTAAAATTCCCAACTTCTCTTGACTCAGGGATGTGGGGCGTATTTCAATGTAAAGTACCTTTTCAGGCCTGTCCTTTGTAGCTATTCTGAAAACAGGGTTTAAAAATCTCCTATCTCATGGGCAATATTGCTAACCTCAAGGTGTTTTAGCCTAATGTGCCATTGGTAGCATGCACATGGTACACTGACTGCAGATGGTACTCATCAGTATAAAAGAGGTGAACTGTCCTTCTGAAATCATCCAGGACCCAAATTGTGGGCTCTAGGAGCATTTGGAAATTACCCAAAAAGCAGAGAGCTACCCCGCTGGTTTTGCAACAGAGCCAGTTGTTGGCACACTGCAAAAGAGAAACTGAGTGAGCGATACCTTTTAGATCACAGGCCTACTGCTGCACGAACGATATAAAATGTCTGGGGGGTTTTCCAGCCCAGAAAGAACATCATACTGCTCTGGTCAGCTTTCTAAGCGTGAGCAAGTGGCTGGTATTTATGATAGTCCAGGGTACTGACTGTGAGGGATTTAAGGTGAGAACATGGGACAGAGAGTGCAGGGCTGAAGTGCTTTATACTAAAGTACTTCCCTAATTTATCAATGACTTAGATGAAGGGACCGAGTGTAATGTATCCAAGTTTGCTGATGATACAAAGCTCGGTGGGAAAGTAAGCTGTGAGGAGGACACAGAGTCTGCAAAGGGATATGAACAGGTTAAGAGAGTGGGCGAGAAGGTGGCAGATGGAGTCTAATATGGGGAAATGTGAAATTATCCACTTTGGTGGGAAGAATAGAAAAACAGAATATTTTTTAAAAGGTGAGAGACTAAGAAATGTTGGTAGTCAGAGGGATTTGGGTGTCATAGAATCATAGAAAGGTTACAGCATGGAAGGAGGCCACTAGGCCCATCGAATCTGCGCCGGCTCTATGCAAGAACAGTCCAACTAGTCCCATTCCCCCGCCCTATCCCCGTAACCCTGCAAATTTTTTCCTTTCAAGTACTTATCCATTGGCCTTTTGAAGGTCATGATTGAATCTCCCTCCCCCACCCCCTCGGGCAGTGCATTTGACAAGGTGCCACATCAAAGGCTACTACACAAAATAAGAGCTCATGGTGTAGGGGGTAACATATTAGCTTGGATAAAGGATTGGTTAGTTAATTGGTTAGTTAACATGAAACAGAGAGTAGGCATAAATGGGTCATTTTCAGGTTGGCAAGATGTAACGAGTGGAGTCCACAGGGATCGGTCGGTGCTTGGGCCTCAGCTATTTACAATCTATATCAATGACTTGGATGAAGGGACCGAATGTATGGTTGCTAAATTAGCTGATGACGTAAAGAAAGGTAGGAAAGTAAGTTGTGAAGAGGACCTAAGGAATCTGCTAAGGGATTTAGATAGGATAAGTGAGTGGGCAAAAATTTGGCAGATGGCGTATAATGTGGGAAAATGTGAAAATGGGAAAATAGAAAAGCAGTATATTTAAATAGAGAGAGATTGCAGAACTCTGAGGTACAGAGGGATCTGGGTGTCCCAGTACATGAATCACAAAAAGTTAGTATACAGGTACAGCAAGTGATTAGGAAGGCAAATGGAATGTTGTCATTTATTGCAAGAGGAATGGAATATAAAAGTAGAGATGTTTTGCTCCAGTTGTACAGGGCATTGGTGAGACCACATCAAGAATACTGTGTGCAGTTTTGGTCTCCTTATTTAGGAAAGGACATAATTGCTTTGGAGGTGGTTCAGAGAAGGTTCATTCGACTGATTCCCAGGATGAAGGGATTATCTTATGAGGAAAGGTTGGACAAGTTGGGCCTGTATACACTGGAGTTTAGAAGAATGAGAGGTGATCTTATTGAAACATATAAGATCCTGAGGGGACTAGAAGGGGTAGATGCTGAGAGGATGTTTCCCCTTGTGAGAGAGACTAGAACTAGGGTCCACAGTTTAAAATAAGGGGTCTCCCATTTAAGACGGAGATGAGGAGAAATTTCTTCTCAGAGGGTGGTGAGTGTGTGGAACTCCCTTCCCCAGAGAGCGGTGGAGGCAGGGTCATTGAATATTTTTAAGACTGAGTTAGATAGATTCTGGATTAACAAGGGAGTTAAAGGTTATAGTAGGTAGACGGGAAAGTAGGTTTGAGGTCACAATCAGATCGGCCATGATCTTATCAAATGGGAGAGCAGACTCGAGGGGCCGAATGGCCTACTCCTGCTCTTAATTCGTATGTTCGTATTCCAGATCCTAACCACTCGCAGTGTAAAAAAAAAAGTTTTTCCTCATATCACCTTTTTTTTTTGCCAATCACCTTAAATCTATGTCCTCTGGTTCTTGACCCTTCTGCCAATGGGAACAGTTTCTCTCTATCTACTCTGTCTGGACCCTCCATGATTTTGAATACCTCAATCAAATCTTCTCGCAACCGTCTCTGTTCCAAGGAGAACAACCTCAGCTTCTCCAGTCTATCCACATAACTAAAGTCCCGAATCCTTGGAATCATTCTAGTAAATCTCTTCTGTACCCTCTCTAAGGCCTTCACATCTTTCCTAAAGTGCAGTGCCCAGAATTGGACACAATCCTCCAGTTGTGGCCGAACCAGTATTTTATAAGGGTTCATCATGACTTCCGTACTTTTGTACTCTATGCCTCTATTTATAAAGCCCAGAATCCCATACGCTTTTTTAACCACGTTCTCAACCTGCCCTTCCACCTTCAACGATTTGTGAACATATACCCCCAGATCTCTCTGTTCCTGTGAAATTACTCATGTGAACGCCGTTCCTCACTAGCGTTCTCTGTCTCCACCGGCGAATCGAAGGAGCAAGTTCACGCATTTGTACATACGCACTAAAATCCGGAAATCGTGAACTTGCTCCTATTGGTTCGTCGCCAATTTGACAGCTGCGAATTAAAGGGGAAGTTGCACGCCATAATCATAGAAATCGTAAACTTGCCCAGCTGGAATGTAACTACTTGCACCACGAAAAGGTACACTGAAAAATACCAGCTATACACTACTTTTTAAAAGCGCAATGACTCTTAATGACTGCCAAACAACTAAAAATTAAAAATGTGGGCTCTCATATCACTTCTTATTGTAATATTTATTGGTCATTAAAAAATTTTTAAAATAAAAGAAATTAATTTTTTTTACCTTTTCACTTCTGTCTCTTTAATTATTACTTTGGCCTTTTATATTTTTTTTAAATTTTCAATGACTTGCAGAATATTACTTTAAATGAACGAACTTTGCTTGCCTGCTATGGACGTGACTTCTCCATGACAGATTTAGTGGGCGTGTCTTCCATTCTCAGACATTTCCCACGCTGAATCAACCCACGCTGTTCAGAAACTGCGTTGATGTCTCACATTTTTTGAAAACTTCCAAATCACGCAAGTCTACGCCACGGAGCCCGCAGTGAGTAAATTCGAACATTTAATTCGCAGGAGCTGCTGCAAACAATGCCACGCCGCTCTGAGCAAGTTGTAGCTCATTGTGTCATAAGAACATAATAAAATAGGAGGAATAGGTCATCCGGCCCCTTGAGCCTACTCTGCCATTCAATAAGATCATGGCTGATCTGTCTCAACTCCATTTTCCCTCCTTATCCCCACATCCCTTGATTCCCTTAGTGTCCAAAAATCGATCGATCTCAGCCTTGAATATACCCAACGACTGAGCATCCACGGCCCCCTGGGGTAGAGAATTCCAAAGATTCACATCCCTCAGTGAAAAAATTCCTCATCTCGGTCCTAAATGGTTGACCCCTTATCTTGAGACTGTGCCCCCTAGCTCTCAACTCTCTAACCAGGGAAAACAGCCACTTAGCATCTACCCTGTCAAGCCCTCTAAGAATTTTATACATTTCAATGAGATCACCTCTCATTCTTCTAAACTCTATAGAGTATAGGCCCATTCTACTCGATCTCTTTTCATAGGACAACCCTCTCCTCCCACGAATCAATGTAGTGAACCTTCGTTGCACCCCCTCTAAGGCAAATATATTCTTCCTTAGGTGAGGAGACCAAAACTGTACACGGTACTCCAGGTGTGGTCTCACCACAGGCCTATATAATTTCAGCAAGACCTCCTTACTCTTACACTCCAACCCCCTTGCAATAAAGGCTAACATACCATTTGCCTTCCTAATTGCTTGCTGTACCCACATGTTAACTTTCTGTGATTCATGTACAAGGACACGTGGCAGATGAAATTTAACGTAGAAAAATGCGAAGTAATACATTTCGGTAGGAAGAACGAGGAGCTGTCAAATCGCTGACTAACCAATAGGAGCAAGTTCACGATTTCCGGATTTTAGTGCGTATGTACAAATGCGTGAACTTGCTCCTTCGATTCACCGGCAGAGACAGAGAATGCTAGTGAGGAACGGCGTTCACGTGAGTAATTTCACATATAAATGCAGGTTGTCATCCAAACTGAGTGTTCCTCCCGGTGTGTTAAACCATTGACGTTGATTTGCCTAAATCCGCCCTGGTCAACACAGGAATAGGAGTTGGCCATTCAGCCCCTTGAGCCTGTTCCACCATTCAATTAGATCATGGCTGATCTGTATCTTGACTCCATTTACCTGCCCTAGCTCCATATCTGTTAATCAATCTCAGTTTTGAAATTTTCAATTGATCCCCAGCCTCAACAGTTTTTGGGGGAGAGAGTTCCAGATTTCTACTCCCCTTTGTGTGAAGAAGTGCTTCCTGACATCACCCCTGAATGGCCTAGCTCTAATTTTGAGGTTATGCCCCTTGCACTCCCCCACCGGAGGAAATAGTTTTTCTCTCTCTCTACCCCATCAAATGCTTTAATCATCTATAACTCAATTAGATCACCCCTTAATCTTCTATACTCAAGGGAATACAAGCCTAATCTATGCAATTTGTCTCATAATTTAATCTTTTTAGCCCCAGTATCGTTCTGGTGAAGCTGTACTGCACCCCCTCCAAGGCCAACATATCCTTCCGAAGGTGCGGTGCCCTGAACGCAGTACTCCAGGTGCAGACTAACAGAGCTCTATACAACTGTAGCAGAACTACCACCCCTCTGAACACCAATGGCACTTTTATCTTGACGTTTGAACTAGAAACCGATGTCTACATTCCGCTCATCTGCTTTTACATTGAGTGGGGAACTGATCTTCATGGGCACACTAAGCTCTGCTTATATGTGGCGCCCCATAGAGAAGGAACATGTGGGACCAGCTTCCCATATTTACATTCTAAAACCACTACCAAAATTGAGGATCCAAATCCATTAGGATAAGAGAGCAAGACCTGTGTGCACAATGAGTGCGTCTGACGGAGACAATATGTGCATTCACGGAAAGTAGAATCTTAGATTCAGTGGGAAGGTTTCCGAACAAGAAACAAAATAATTTAATTTAACAGGACAACTGTTTATTCTTCAGGTGTCAAGTATTACTCAACAATTTCTCAACTGTTCTTGCATCTTAAACATGCCTGTGAAAACAAATAGTTTAATTAGGCATTTTCTATTATAAATTATTATTATTAGGGATGGGCAATAAATGCTGGCTTTGCCAGCGATGCCCACATCCCATGAATGAATTTTTTTTAAAAATGAAAACATTTCTGCATTCCAAACTCCGCATCCAGCAGAATGGACATATAGCACTTGGCATTGTAGACTGTTTGAACAAATAATTATTGGTTTCTATTAAACTTCTAACGTTCTGTTTAGAAAAAAAAGTGCTGTGAAATGGAATACTTGTTCATTCTGAGGTCCACTTATTTGTAATGAACAGCTGGAACTCAACTCGCAAACATAAGAAATAGGAGCAGGAGTAGACCATACGGCCCCTCGAGCCTGCTCCGTCATTCAATCAGATCATGGCTGATCTTCAACCTCAACTCAACTTTCCCACCCGATCCCCATATCCCTTGATTCCCCTAGAGTCCAGAAATCTATCGATGTCAGCCTTGAATATATTCAATGACTCAGCATCCACAGCCCTTTGGGGTAGAGAATTCCAAAGATTCGCAACCCTCTGAGTGAAACTGAGAAATTGTGTGAAATTGTCAAAACCCCTGTGTTTGAGAGAGAAGTGTTTTGAATGGTAAGTATTAATTCAACTGTTAATGCACTTGACAGTTGAATTAATGCACACCCATGAGTTACTACCTGTCCTGCCACCTTCAAAAATTTTTGCACAAAACCCCCAGGTCTCTCTGCACCCCCTTTAGAATTGTACCATTTAGTTTATTGCCTCTCATTCTTCCTGCCAAAATGCATCACTTCTCTGCGTTAAATTTCACCTGTCCGCCCATTCCACCAGCCTGTCTATGTCCACTTGAAGTCTATTGCTATCCTCCTCACTGTTTACTACACTTCCAAGTTTTGTGTCATCTGCAAATTTTGAAATTGTGCCCTGTACGTCCAAATCATTAATGTATATCACAAACAGCAGTGGTCCTAGTACCAACCTCTGGGGAGCACCACTGTATACCTTAGCTGAGATGACTGTTGAACAGCCTCCTGGAATGGCCTCTTGGTCAAGTCAGTGGTTTTTGAGAGTGGGAAAATATGAAGGGATCATTAGAGTGTAATGAGACTTTGTTGATTTTAATTTTGGTGCTTGTATTTTGACATTGAAAGTTCACTACCATCCCTAGTTCCTTTTATATATTCTCTTCTTTCTTCAGTGCTCCCCTCCCATACCCCAGCAGTTCTCATTCTGCCTTCTTGTTACCATTAGTTCTTTAACTGAGTGCACAGGTAGCCCAAGCTTTTGTGTATGAAAATCTAATTTGTACCAGCACAACTGAGTTGTGTAAATATGCAATCAAAAGGCCATCGATGTAACCAAGATAACCACAATCAACACAATGTTCTAATAGGTCCTGCGGCTATTATTTTCTTTGTGTAATTTATGGACAGCTCAATGACATTTTTTTCTTCCTTTCTTCTGTCCTGCCTCCTCACATTACAGGCTTTCTGTAACTGGGAGCTGCAGACTTCTGAGTGTGGTGTAGAGTTTCACACCAGTCTGCGAATTGCAGGAGTGAATTTGCCTTGAGCAGAATGCTGCCGTAAACATGTAAGTAGCTGTATTATCTGATTTGCTCTTTGTCAGTAGTGATCCTGTTTGAAAAGTAATAAAAAGTAACCATTTGTTTCCTGGCAGGTGTTTAACAGGTTTTTGCTAGGTTCCGGTGGCCTAAGTTTGGTCCTCCTGTCCAGCATTGCTCTGTATTTGAGAGTCTGGTAGGGGAGTCTATAACGAGGGGGCATAGATTTAAGGTGAGAGGGGAGAGATACAAAAGGGTCCAGAGGGGCAATTTTTTCACTCAAAGGATGGTGAGTGTCTGGAACGAGCTGCCAGAGGCAGTAGTAGAGGCGGGTACAATTTTGTCTTTTAAAAAGCATTTGGACAGTTACATGGGTAAGATGGGTATAGAGGGATATGGGCCAAGTGCAGGCAATTGGGACTAGCTCAGTGGTATAAACTGGGTGACATGGACATGTTGGGCCGAAGGGCCTGTTTCCATGTTGTAAACTTCTATGATTCTATGACCTGACTCATCGGAAATCTCTGTCGGCTGTATTTGTGCCTCTTTCACATACATTAACTTGTTACGCACGTTTTATGATATCCTTTTAGTTTATGGATGGATTGTCAGTTTGTTAGTTGTTTTTCTGTGCTATGTTTGTGAAACTTTAAACTCAATTTTTTAAAATAGGCTAGAAACAGGACTAATTTCCTGTCCTTGCCATTATCCAGGTGAATCAATGCTGCTAGTGCTCTTTTGGCATCTTGAGTGCTTTCTGTGTTGCCACTAAAAATAAAACTTGTTAGCAACTTGTTAAACGCTCCACAGCACTGAATTTCTGCTGTTGGACCCCCATCTGTGTTGACTTTCTGCCAGTCTAGTTATATGGCATGCTGATTTTGGACCTGGCTTTAGATTCTGTAATCATCTACTTCGTCTAGTTCACTTCCATCTTCACTGACCATTTCTGTCCAATGTATGTTCTAAAAATGAAGTGGCAAGAATTTCAAAGGAGCTCCTTGCAGACAAAATAGTTTGTTTTGGCTATAGCATCATTTTTATCACGACTGATATTTTTCTGCAATCTGTTCTTTCCTGTTGTATTTGTGGCATGGAACTTAGGTGTGTGTGTTATACGCTAGAAGTTTAAAAAGGCACTTTCTAATTGAACTGACCGAGGTGCTAAATTTGACCCTTATTTAAACTCTAGTGGTCAGATATTGGAAGCACACTCCCTATTTTTGTGTTGACACATGCTGCTTAGGATGAGTTGGTGGCTTTGGGGGGCAGGAAATTAGAAAAAAACATGTCTGAAGTTTCTACCTAATGTATATGATCCACTGATTTAGGTGGGGTGGGGTTACTGTTACATCATTTGGGATCTTGGCCATTTTGGAACCGAAGGAAATGACATTTCCAGTATTGTCCAGTGGGTCACTTCTGAGCTTGGTAAATTTATTAATTGGCAGGTATGACATTCCAGATGATAGAGGATTGCTGGGAATACTGGTTATCTTTTTTGATTTTTTTTTCTTTAAATGCAGTGTTGAGCAGCCAGCTTTTCACCATCACCCTGATTAAGGAGATACCTAACATTGTGTTCAGAGGCATACAAACAGTAGTGGAATGTGCAGCACCATTATAGACTGACACAATCATTTACATGACTTGGAGAGCGGGATTAGGGTTTAAAAATCTTTTGCATCCATGTTATTGATTTTCAGCCAAGAGTCTGATTCCCTCTAAGCTGAATGGTAAATACAGGTTTGCCTGTATTATACCAGATTCTAATGTGTAATACAGAGCTGTTCAAAGCAGAACACCCCACTCAGCTATTCCCATTCTACTGTAATGAAAAGTCTTGTGCCCTGCCTGCATCTGTAATGTCACATTTTTTAACGGGGTCACAGTATGGCCTCAGCGATGTTGCACCTCCATCCAAAGTGTCATTTGTAGGCTGGCACCAGGGGAAAAAAAATGATTGAGAAAACTGGATTGTTGTAACAACCCACCTGATTCCCGAATGTACTTCAGGGAAGGAAACTTGCTACATGGTCTGGCCTACTTGTGACTCCGTGTTCTCAGGGCAGCTAGCGATGGGCAATAAATGCAGCCATGCCAGTGTCATCCATGAAAGGAAACCCATCCATAGGGCAAATAAATCTTTAATAGTAACTTAATAATTGTGGTTATGTTAGCCAGTCAAATATATGTTTGATGACATTTTAATAAATTAAAAAGTGGAAAAACTACCAAGATGGAACAAATAATCAGAAAACTGAACAATTTCCTCAATTCTTTTAGTCACTATTCACTAACCAGCATTACCAAACCAATCAAATTGCTCAGATTTCTTCAGACTGTTTTAATCTCCATTTTCTTTCTTTGCCAGGTGAATGTGTACAGCTAAAAATATCACATGTTAAATTAAACAATAATGAAAAAGGAAATCAGTAATCTTACCAATAAAATTATTTCATATTGGAATTTCCTGCAAGACCTTCTCCTACAAAGACCTGCCCTGTCTGAAACTGGGACTTGAATTCAAAATCTCACCTGAGCCCGCACACTGGGGAAACCTTTGCAAGTAACTGAGGCATTAGTGGCGGGAACAAGAAGAAAGGCACTATTCCTGTTTTAAACCATCAAATCAAAATTGGGAGCGAACTGTGTTGTTTGGGATGAGGTTTTCCTTGTGCTGTTGAAGGGGACTGATGTTGTAACTGTGCTAAAGAGGATCTTTGTGAGGTTCTATGGCCATTATTGTTGGGGTCAGCAAGACCGTTCTGGAGTAAGGCAAAATACTATATGGTCAGGTGCTGGCGACTGGGTCTCAAAAATGAGGGGGAAAGCTCCTTGAGCAGTGCTCATTGGTGACCACTTCAGCAAGAACTAGAAATTCACCATGTAAAGAAAACGGGAAGAAAATATCTTTTAACACATTTAAATAACCTAAAAAAAGGTTTGTAGGAAGAGTAATGACACCAATAACATACTTGCATTTTAAACAAATATTGCAAATCTGCGAGGTAGAAATTGCAGTGTAGGATTTTGACTCCTAATACTTGTACTTGCTCTTGAACTGAAGCTATCTACTCCAATCCCATATCCCTATCCTTTCCCCATATCCTTTTATACTTTTCTTTTTCAAATACTTCTCCAGTTCCCTTAAAAACAATATAGCCTCTGCTTCAATAGCCACTTGTAGCAAATCATTTCATTTTCTAATAACCCTCGAGGAAAGAAATCCCATTGTGATAACCAAGGATCTCTACTCCCTTATCGATTCACCAACCGCTGGAAACAATCTTTCACTACCCTCTCCAAATGTTTCATAATCTTCAAATTGCTATTAGTTTTCCCCCTTTTCTGTTCAGTGAAAAATCCCAAATGTTTCAAGCCTTCATAAATATAATCTTCTATATTCCTGGTATCATTCTAGTCAAACTTCAGTGGACTATTTCCATGGCTGTATTACATTTTCTGTAATGGGTTGTCCAGAACTGCATGCAATACACCAACTGTGGGCTAGCCAATGTCTTTTCATAATTCCTTTTATAATTCAAAGCCCTATGAATGAAACTATTCTGTTAAGAATCTTGAGCTTTAGGGTACACTTCCTTACAGTGTAATCAAATATAATACTTTGTATTTCTCCACATTGAACTGTAACTGCCACCCACCAGCCTATTCTAACTCTTGCATTCCGCCTCAGTTTGACACTTAGGTAAAGCTACTGCTCAAAGGTTCTCCCCTCGACCCCCTTTCTCCCCCCCACCCCTGACTCGAAGTCTGTTACTCAAGGTGCATTGCAGAATGTTTTTCTTTTTTTAAATGATTTTTATTTGCTAAAGTCTGACTGAAAGAGACACCATTCTTTATTTACTAACCAGCACATTGCCTCTGGTATTGCCCACAGTCAGTTGATGATGATAAGTTTCTTTTTATATACAAGATGGTGTTGGAAGTGCGACTGCTCCACAAAGCCTGTAACTATATCGTGGCAGTAAACCTAGTAAAACTGAATGGAAAGTGTTGACATAGCAATTTACAATGATAAATGTTGACAGAAAAGCATGATAAAATAGTGACAACAGAAATAAACATAGATACCAGCACATCTCATGTCATTTGCACAGTGACTGGGAGCTTACACTGTTGCAGGTGCTGAAAGGATTTGGCAAGACATTTGAGAGTGTTGTGCTAAGGCTGAATTGTTTATATGAAGGGGTTTATTTATACAGTTGTAGCTTCATTTAATTTTTTAAATCGTTGATGGGATGTGGGCAGTAATTATTTTCGAGGTACCCAGGAATGTTTATTTCACTGTCTGAGTACAATCCTTTGGTCTATAAAAACTTCTTTCCCAATACTTGCAACAGCAGAACCACTCATTCACTGCAAGCAATGCGACAGGGAGATCTGCTAGTACTGTTCGAATATTAACTCGATGGCAGTGCTCACTTCCTGTCTGTCACTTTGGGAAGCATGCTTTCTTGTATGCAAATTTCTTGCCACTGACTGGCTCAGATTTTATATTTGTAAAAGTAAAATATCAACTCTGGAAGATTTTTTTTTATATAGTTTTTTGAAAATCTGTCAAATTACTTGATTTATTTTAAAATTCACAGCTGCAATGCATCAGAAGTCTAACTGAAAACTGACATAAATCAATCAATTAAGTTGTTCAAAATGAACCCATCTGGTTCACTAATGCCCTTTAGGGAAGGAAACCTGCCGTCCTTACCCGGCCTGGCCTATATGTGACTCCAGACCCACTGCAATGTGGTTGATTCTTAACTCTGAAATGGCCTTGCAAGCCGCTCAGTTGTCCAATCCCCTACAAAAAGTCGTCATAAGAATAAAACCGGACAGACCACCCGGCATCGAACCACTGGGCACCCGACATGACAAAGGCAAACCAAGCCCAGTCGACCTGGAAGTCTTCCTCACTAACATCTGAGGACTTGTGCCAAAATTGGGAGAGCTGTCCCACAGACTAGTCAAGCAACAGCCTGACATAGCCATACTCACAGAATCATACCTTTCAGCCAACGTCCCAGACTTCTCCATCACCATTTTTTTAATATTCGTTCATGGATGTGGGCGTCGCTGGCAAGGCCAGCATTTATTGCCCATCCCTAACTGCCCTTGTGAAGGTGGTGGTGAGCCGCCGCCTTGAACCGCTGCAGTCTGTGTGGTGAAGGTTCTCCCACAGTGCTGTTAGGGAGTTCCAGGATTTTGACCCAGCGACGAAGGAACGGCAAAATATTTCCAAGTCGGGATGGTGTGTTACTTGGAGGGGAACGTGTAGGTGGTGTTATTCCCATGTGCCTGCTGCTCTTGTCCTTCAAGGGCAGTCACTCTCACCTCACTTCTGGAATTTTCCACATTGTCAGATAGATGCCAGTGTTGTAGCTGTACTGGATCGCTTGGCTAGAGGCGCAGCTAGTTCTGGAGCACAAGTCTTCAGTACTACAGCCGGGATGTTGTGGTGGTGTCCCAATGTGCCTGCTGCCCTTGTCCTTTTAGGTGGTAGAGGTCGCGGGTTTGGGAGGTGCTGTCGAAGAAGCCTTGGCGAGTTGCTGCTGTGCATCCTGTGGATGGTACACACTGCAGCCACGTTGTGCCGGTGGTGAAGGGAGTGAATGTTTAGGGTGGTGGATGGGGTGCCAATCAAGCTGCTTTGTCCTGCATGGTGTCGAGCTTCTTGAGTGTTGGAGCTGCACTCATCCAGGCAAGTGGAGAGTATTCCATCACACTCTTGACTTGTGCCTTGTAGATGGTGAAAAGGCTTTGGGGAGTCAGGAGGTGAGTCACTCGCCACAGAATACCCAGCCTCTGACCTGCTCTTGTAGCCACAATATTTATATGGCTGGTCGAGTTAAGTTTCTGGTCAATGGTGACCCCCAGGATGTTGATGGGGGGTATGGCGATGGTAATGCCGTTGAATATCAAGGGGAGGTTGTTAGACTCTCTTGGAGATGGTCATCGCCTGGCACTTGTCTGGTGCGAATGTTACTTGCCACTGATGAGCCCAAGCCTGGATGTTGTCCAGGTCTTGCTGCATGCAGGCATGGACTGCTTCATTATCTGAGGGGTTGCGAATGGAACTGAACAATGTGTAATCATCAGTGAACATCCCCATTTCTGATCTTATGATGGAGGGAAGATCATTGATGAAGCAGCTGAAGATGGTTGGGCCGAGGACACTGCCCTGAGGAACTCCTGCAGCAATGTCCTGGGGCTGAGATGATTGGCCTCCAACAACCACTACCATCTTCCTTTGTGCCAGGTATGACTCCAGCCACTGGAGAGTTTCACCTCTGATTCCCATTGACTTCAATTTTACTAGGGCTCCTTGGTGCCATACTATCAAATGCCACCTCGATGTCAAGGGCAGTCACTCTCACCTCACCTCTGGAATTCAGCTCTTTTGTCCATGTTTGGACCAAGGCTGTAATGAGGTCTGGAGCCGAGTGGTCCTGGCGGAACCCAAACTGAGCATCGTTGAGCAGGTTATTGGTGAGTAAATGCCGCTTGATAGCACTGTCGACGACACCTTCCATCACTTTGCTGATGATTGAGAGTAGACTGATGGGGCGGTAATTGGCCGGGTTGGATTTGTCCTGCTTTATGTGGACAGGACATACGTGGGCAATTTTCCACATTGTCGGGTAGATGCCAGTGTTGTAGCTGTACTGGAACAGCTTGGCTAGAGGTGCGGCTAGTTCTGGAGCACAAGTCTTAAGCACTACAGTGGGGATGTTGTTGGGGCCCATAGTCTTTTTACCCAGTGCACTCAGCCGTTTCTTGATATCATGTGGAGTGAATCGAATTGGCTGAAGACTGACTTCTGTGATGATGGGGATATCGGGAAGAGGCCGAGATGGACCATCTACTCGGCATTTCTGGCTGAAGATGGTTGCAAACGCTTCAGCCTTGTGTTTTGCACTCACGTGCTGGACTCCGCCATCATTGTGGATGGGGATGTTTACAGAGCCTCCTCCTCCTGTTAGTTGTTCAATTGTCCACCACCATTCACGACTGGATGTGGCAGGGTTGCAGATCTATGATCTGATCCGTTGGTTGTGGAACAGGACATACCCATCCCTGGGTATGTCCTCTCCCGCCAGCAGGACAGACCCACCAGAGGTGGCGGTACAGTGGTATACAGTCAGGAGGGAGTGGCCCTGGGAGTCCTCAACATTGACTCTGGACCCCATGAAATCTCATGGCATCAGGTCAAACATGGGCAAGGAAACCTCCTGCTGATTACCACCTACCGCCCTCCCTCAGCTGATGAATCAGTCCTCCTCCATGTTGAGCACCACTTGGAGGAAGCACTGAGGGTAGCAAGGGCACAGAATGTACTCTGGGTGGGGGACTTCAATGTCCATCACCAAGAGTGGCTTGGTAGCACCATTACCGACCGAGCTGGCTGAGACCTGAAGGACATAGCTGCCAGACTGGGCCTGCAGCAGGTGGGAAGCGAACCAACACCAGGGAAAAACCTACTTGACCTCGTCCTCACCAATCTACCTGTCGCAAATGCATCTGTCCATGACAGTATTGGTAGGAGTGACCACCGCACAGTCCTCGTGGAGATGAAGTCCCGTCTTCGCACTGAGGACACCATCCAACGTGTTGTGTGGCACTACCACCGTGCTAAATGGGATAGATTCAAACAGATCTAGCAGCTCAAAACTGGGCATCCATGAGGTGCTGTGGGCCATCAGAAACAGCAGAATTGTATTCCAGCACAATCTGTAACCTCATGGCCCGGCATATTCCTCACTCTACCATTACCAACAAGCCAGGGGATCAACCCTAGTACAATGAGGAGTGCAGAAGAGCATGCCAGGAGTAGCACCAGGCGAACCTAAAAATGAGATTCCAACCTGGTGAAGCTACAACTCAGGACTACATGCATGCTAAACATGTTATAGACAGAGCTAAGCGATTCCACAACCAATGGATCAGATCAAAGCTCTGCACATCCAGTTGTGAAAGGTGGTGGACAATTAAACAATCAACGGGAGGAGGAAGCTCTGTAAACATCCCCATCCTCGATGATGGCGGAGTCCAGCACGTGAGTGCAAAAGACAAGGCTGAAGCGTTTGCAACCATCTTCAGCCAGATGTGCCGAGTGGATGATCCATCTCGGCCTCCTCCCGATATCCCCACCATCACAGAAGCCAGTCTTCAGCCAATTCGATTCACTCCATGTGATATCAAGAAACGGCTGAGTGCACTGGATACAGCAAAGGCTATGGGCCCCGACAACATCCCGGCTGTAGTGCTGAAGACTTGTGCTCCAGAACTAGCCGCGCTTCTAGCCAAGCTGTTCCAGTACAGCTACAACACTGGCATCTACCTGACAATGTGGAAAATTGTCCTGTCCACAAAAAGCAGGACAAATCCAATCCAGCCAATTACCGCCCCAACCACCTCCCCTTGACATTCAACGGCATTCCCATCATCGAATCCCCCACCATTAACACCCTGGGGGTCACCATTGACCAGAATCTTAACTGGACCAGCCACATAAATACTGTGGCTACAAGAGCAGGTCAGAGGCGAGTGACTCACATCCTGGCTCCCCAAAGCCTTTCCACCATCTGCAAGGCACAAGTCAGGAGTGTGATGGAATACTCTCCACTTGCCTGGATGAGTGCAACTCCAACAACGCTTGAGAAGCTCGACAGCATCCACAACAAAGCAGCCCGCTTGATTGGCACTCCATCCACCACCCTAAACATTAACTCCCTTCACCACCGGCGCACCGTGGCTGCAGTGTGTACCGTCTGCAAGATGCACTGCAGCAACTCGCCAAGGCTTCTTCGACAGCACCTCCCGAACCCACGACCTCTATCATCTGGAAGGACAAGGGCAGCAGGTACATGGGAATAACACCACCTGCACGTTCCCCTCCAAGTCACACACTATCCTGACTTGGAAATATATGACCGTTCCTTCATCGTTGCTGGGTCAAAATCCTGTAACTCCCTTCCTAACAGCACTGTGTGAGAACCTTCACCACACGGACTGCAGCGATTTAAGAAGGCGGCTCACCACCACCTTCTCAAGGACAATTAAGGATGTGCAATAAATGCTGGCCATACCAGCGCCGTCCACATCCCATGAATGAATTCAAAAAATTTGCCTCAAATTGTTTGTTCCTTGTTAAAATCACAAAAGCTTTTTTTAATTTTAGATGGCCCATCTCCCCCAGTTCTCTACTCTTTCGAACAGTGCAATCTGACTTACCATGAGCAATGTCATGAGCTTCATGAACTCCCTCAGTACCACACTTTTATTGCAATTGTACAAGGATTTGGTGAGACCACACCTGAAGTACTGTGTACAGTTTTGGTCCCCTTAACTAAGGAAGGATATACTTGCCTTCGAGGAGGTACAACCAAGGTTGACGAGATTAATTCCTGGGATGTGAGGGTTGGCCTATGAGGAAAGATTTAGTCGAATGAGTGCTATACTCTGGAGTTTAGAAGAATGAGATGTGATCTCATTGAAACATGTAAGATTCGAAGAGGACTGGACAGGGTAGATGCTGAGAGACTGTTTCCCCTGGCTGGAGAGTCTAGAACTATGGGGCATAGTCGCAAGATAATGAGTCAACCATTTAGGACCGAGATGAGGAGAAATTTCTTCACTCAGAGGGTTGTGAATCTTTGGAATTCTGTACCCCAGAGGGCTGTGGATGGTCAGTCGTTGAGTATATTCAAGGCTGAGATCGATAGATTTTTGGACTCTAAGGGAATCAAGGGATATGGGAATCGGGCAGGAAAGTGGAGTTGAGGTTGTAGATCAGCCATGATCTGATTGAATGGCGGAGCAGGCTTGAGGGGCCTTCTAGCCTACTCCTGCTCCTATTTCTTAGGTTTTTAGTACAGTACTAAAATATCAGCTGAGATTGCGCCCTCAAGTCCCTAAGTGGGATTTATAGAATCATAGAATCATAGAAGTTTACAACATGGAAACAGGCCCTTCGGCCCAACATGTCCATGTCGCCCAGTTTATACCACTAAGCTAGTCCCAATTGCCTGCACTTGGCCCATATCCCTCTATACCCATCTTACCCATGTAACTGTCCAAATGCTTTTTAAAAGACAAAATTGTACCCGCCTCTACTACTGCCTCTGGCAGCTCGTTCCAGACACTCACCACCCTTTGAGTGAAACAATTGCCCCTCTGGACCCTTTTGTATCTCTCCCCTCTCACCTTAAATCTATGCCCCCTCGTTATAGACTCCTCTACCTTTGGGAAAAGATTTTGACTATCGACCTTATCTATGCCCCTCATTATTATATAGACTTCTATAAGATCACCCCTTAACCTCCTACTCTCCAGGGAAAAAAGTCTCAGTCTATCCAACCTCTCCCTATAAGTCAAACCATCAAGTCCCGGTAGCATCCTAGTAAATCTTTTCTGCACTCTTTCCAGTTTAATAATATCCTTTCTATAATAGGGTGACCAGAACTGTACACAGTACTCCAAGTGTGGCCTAACTAATGTCTTGTACAACTTCAACAAGACATCCCAACTCCTGTATTCAATGTTCTGACCAATGAAACCAAGCATGCTGAATGCCTTCTTCACCACCCTATCCACCTGTGACTCCACTTTCAAGGAGCTATGAACCTGTACTCCCAGATCTCTTTGTTCTATAACTCTCCCCAGCGCCCTACCATTTGAATCCACAATCTTCTGACTCAGACAAGTGCTGCCAACTGAGCTAATCTGACACTTGGAGAAGGAAAGAAGTTGAGGACTTCTCGCCTTGCTATAATTGCTTCTTGGTTGTCAACTGGACTGCCTTACTCTCGTAGCTGATGAGGTCATGTGAGGGTTAGTTGGTGCGGAAAGGAAAAATCATATGACTCAATGATCAGTGGTTCAACCCCTAACAACCCATGTCCAATGAGAAGTTAACGAAACTTGGTCTGTATGTAATAAGATTTGCTCGACACTTTGAACTTTAGTCAATAACAGGAGATCATTATTTGAACTTAAGTTCTGTGAGTGGAGGAAATTGCTACATCATCAAAATGCAGTCTTGCTCGGAATTAAGAGGGAGCTTACAGTTGGGACAAAGCTAATGTTTGACAGTTTCTTTGTGGTTTAACCAAGGTAAGTCCAACTGAGAACTCTCCAGCCATAAAAGTACAATCCTTTGGTCTGTTGTACTTGTTGAAAATCTCATCAGTTCTTGCAAATTAGTGAATAAACTTTACAGATTTTAATTGACTAATCACCGTCGTGGTGCCAACCAGAATGTGCATGGCACAATATTGTATGCACTATTGATGTGGCTGTGAGAACTTTTCTTCAGGAGACCACTGGCATTTCATAACTGAGCGAGCAGTCAGATATTTCAGTCTCTGATTTGTGATGTTCACCACCACTTTCTCAAGGGCAATTAGGGATGGACAATAAATGCTGGCCTCGCCAGCGCCGCCCACATCCCATGAACGAATTAAAAAAAGACAGGCAGCTGCTGTGTGGAGTGGGTAAAAAAATACCATTGTGGTGACCTGGGCACTTCATTTTGATGGCTATATGTTAATATGGAAGACAGAGTTCACTTTTAATGACTATTTCACTGTAGCTTATTGAATATTCAGTCCGTCATTAAAATAATTGGAATATTTAGTTGGTTGCTTATAGCTGTTGGATTGTGATATTTGAAAATGCCTCATTTTTTAAACAGCTTTTCAATCTGTACTTTGAATCCCAGTTTTTAATATGGGTAGATGGGAGAGAGAAACAGGAGGGACGAAAAGGTGGTCTCCAATGTCACATCTGTCTGTCCTTGCTAATTTTTCTGAACTGTCTCAGTAATTCCTAGAAGCCAAATTTACATCATTACTGTTATGGTGTGATCCTACAGCATGTAGTTCTGACCAATCATCTAATGCTAGAACTGTCGGAAGGAAATGTACTTTTTAAAAAAAAAATAACTTCACTCCGCATCTAATACATGCTGCACCTGATGCCCGGTGCTTTTAATTTTATTGTGTCCAACAAGTGTCGTGTGTTACTGATCCGGCAAACAGGGAAATTGTAGTACAAACCTGATTATAGATTAGTGATTTGCAGGATGTTTAATCCTAGGTGTGGATTTATGCTGGTTTTAATCACTATGAATAGCTGTGAAATAGTAACGGTACAGAGCAGAAATATGAAGGAGGTGTGGAAGGAAAGTAGTGTAAAATAATGGTGTCCATCGCTGATGTGAAATTATGGAAATGCTTTGCAATTTCCACTGGCTCAGTAAGGCTCTGATATTGAATTGATTTATGCATTTTCAGTGACCCTTTCATCTGGTGAAGAGGTGTGGGAGTGTCGTACATATATTGCTGTGGTTCAGATCATATAGGTAAACATTGCTTTACTTTTGCATTTTGTTTTCAGTTGTTTGTTTTCCAGCTCAAGCAGTGGAAATTGTCTTTTGTATCCAGTGAGAAATGTTACTGGTGATGTGAATGAGCTGAGATTCATTCAGCACAATGACATATTACAGTGCAATGGGCTGAAATGGATTTAATAACTGCATTGTACTCTACCTAAGTTTCAAAGTGGGCGCTGTCACTAATATTTACCATCGTGCACAAAGTATCAGGAATGGAGTGAAAACCCGATTGTAAATGATTCTTTCCTCTGCTCTTGTGTATCGATCTCTCCCCTGCTCATCTGTAGTTTTTGGTTTTACGTAGATTATAAATGAAGTGAGCTCAGTGCCGAGGAGCTGACTTTTCACGAGTACTTGGGGTGGCTATTAGAAGTGGTGTAACGTGGACCACAATCCAATGGAATCAATAGGGACAGTGGGAACACTGCAAAACAGAAATGGGAAAACATTGATTGTAGGTTTATAGTTGAGCACAGCTCTCATGGCACCCGACAACCACCACAAATATCTTTCATTAGCATTTTATCGGCAGACTTCAGTGTTTTAGATTTTGTAGTCGGGGATTGCTGGAATATTCAGGAAACCATATTAATGGCCATCGATATGCACAAAACGGCTTAGAATTATAGAATCATAGAACTGTTACAGCACAGAAGGAGGTCATTTGGCCCATCGAATCCGTCTCCGTATGAAAGAGCAATCCAGCTCGTCCCACTCCTCCGCTCTATCCCTGTAGCCCTGCAAATTTTTTCCTTTCAAGTACTTATCCAGTTCCCTTTTGAAGGCCTTGATTGAATCTGCCTCCACCACCCCCTTGGGCAGTGCATTCTGGATCCTAACCACTCGCTCTGCAAAAAAGTTTTTCCTCATGTTTGGTTCTTTTGTCAATCACCTTAAATCTATGTCCTCTGGTTCTTGACCCTTCCGCCAATGGGAACAGTTTCTCTCTATCTACTCTGTCTAGACTCTTCATGAATTTGAATACCTCAATCAAATCTCCTTGCAACCGTCTCTGTTCCAAGGAGAACAACCTCAGCTTCTCCAGTCTATCCACATAACTAAAGTACCAAATCTCGGGAAAGCAGCAGGGGAACCGTCAAACAGTTCTTATTATTGTCTGTATTAGTATCCATGAACTCTGCAACAAAACTGTGTGGCATGTGCTTCCCAATTAGCACAGCTTAAATGGGAAGAAAAACTGCCAGCACCTTAGTGGCACTTTAGTATTGGGAAAGTAAGCTGTTCATCAAATACCTTGCAAGTGAAAAGCTACAAGAGCTTACGAAATCCTTCACTGTGCAGCAGCTCTATTTATTTATACGACACAAGGATGAGTCAAGCATCTTTGTAAATAGAAAATCTTTAGTTGGGATTCTAAACTGCATGTGGCATCATCTGGTTAAACTCTTAAGAATATGTAAATGACTGGTTTCCCACTGATAGCAGCGTCAAAGTCAGCAGCAAGCTCTTCATGTTGATGCTGCAGTACTTGCTTCGCTTTGGATAATCCCAGAGAGGTCACATGGGTGGCGTGTGATCCCAGAGAGGTCACATGGGTGGCGTGCGATCCCAGGTGGGTGGCGCGCGATCCCAGGTGGGTGGCGCGCGGTCCCAGGGAGGTGGCGCGCGGTCCCAGGGGGGTGGCGCGCGGCCCCAGGGGGGTGGCGCGCGGCCCCAGGGGGGTGGCGCGCGGCCCCAGGGGGGTGGCGCGCGGCCCCAGGGGGGTGGCGCGCGGCCCCAGGGGGGTGGCGCGCGGCCCCAGGGGGGTGGCGCGCGGCCCCAGGGGGGTCACATCAGCCTGCGCCTTAGTGTAAATGTGGACAGTGATGATTTTTTTTCTGGCTGCTGATTGGCTGAGACTGAAATGCTTGCTCTTGCCCTATTTAATGTAAGGGAGTGAATTTGCTGTACATTCCTTCCCCACCCTTTAGGATCCCTGGGAAGTGGTTTGTTAGTATTATCAATTCAGCGATGCATGTGGAAGCTGGCAGTTTTAAAGTGGATCTAACTGCTGTCGAAAGCACTAAATGTATAAGGTGTTTTTGCACCAGCAGAAGCAGCAGCAGCCTATGTTGGTGAACTACTTCAAGTGATTCTTGAAATTTAACCTTCGAATAGTAAACCATGTGAGTCAGATTCAGTGCCCAGTAAAACAATATGTAAAATCAAATAATTTATTGTAGTCAAAACAGGAAGGATTTTCCTGTTTTTTAATCCCTAAATTTGCCTGAGGAGCAGTTGAAAGTTTGTCCATCTGCAAACTGTGCATGATGCTTCTTCAGCCCGATGTGAAAGAGGAGGATACAGTTACATTGCAGAACATAGAAAAGTACAATCCATTTCAATGATTCTGACAGCATCACTGCTGAGGACTACCATCTGGAATATTTAGAGCAGGTAAAGACTTGTTTGAAAATGTGACTTGTAAATCCAAAAGGGATGAACCTATTCCTTTTTTTGAAAAGTTTCTATGCCAGCAACATTGCCAAAGACTAAGAGAACAAGTTTTTTTTTAAAAAGTTAAACTTTTTTTCACTTTTGTTTTTGTCTTGTTAAATTGCTGAATAGGTGGGAGTTGTACACTAAAGAAAGGCCTTCAGTGACCTCAACTAAAGGAAGTTGGGGAACAGATGGCTGACTTGAAGGAGAAATGGGGCGAAAACATTCAATTTTCAAGAATAATTGAGCCGATTCCTTTCTTTTCCTCACAGATGCTGTGTATTGAGATCCTGTTTCTGAAGACATTGTTCCATTGCCTTGAAAGGTAAACATTATTCAAAATGAGTCCCTTTATTTTTGTTTAATATGTTTAATTAATTGGATGGCTGAACATGCAGTAATAGATCTCCTGATCATCTATTCAAAAAGTAGAACCAGCAAATGTGAATGGCTAGCTGCTATTTCACTGGAGCAGAGAAAGGATCAAAGGTGTTCACATTGAACACCCTGTCAATGATTAGTGCGGTCTGCCAGTAGATGTCTCGGGTACCATTAGTAAATACTGTATATTTACTACAAGGCATGTAGAAGTCGAATATTGTCTCAGCACTGACAATTTTACTTCCATTTCGGCTCCAGAATTGACTGTGAAGCAATAGTCTGCCCGCTGCCTTGACACCAGGCTTGTAATCCTCTACTCGGGATTCTGTCCATTTCTTCCATTTTCCCTGCTAAAGAGGATAACAGATATAATATCCAATTGTACATCAAGCATTCTATAAAGGATTTTGAGGTTAATGTGGCACAGGCACTAAGCAAGTTAAATGGATGAAAACAAATAAATTCCTTCATCTTGACAGCAAATATCGAATGTTGAGGAAAATTTAAATCATGACATGTTAAAACAGATATGAGAGTCAAATTTGCAGATGACAGTAAAATAAGAGAAGCACAGTACTTGGATCATTTACACAACGAACAGCTGGCACATTAAATTTAATACCAACAAATGTGAAGGATTTAACATTGGGCAAAAGAATGAGTGGGAAGATTAGCCAAGAGAGACGCTCAAAGGGATCTGGGAGTTCGAGTGAACTCAGCAATGTTGAGGCAGTTTTTAAAAAAACACAATGCTCAAATATAATCCCAACTCCCAACTTTTCATCTTGTATCAAAAGGAAGTCCCACCTTCCCCACTGTTAGCAAACACACATTGAAGAATGGAGTAGCCTCACTCCTCAGCCGACAAGCACAAGAAAAATTAATGTGCTGTCCTGAATCTTTTACCTGTTCCTGAATGCTACCTGTCAGGGCCCCGACTAACAGTTGACAGGCATATAGTTAGGTTCCATTGGACAGGCAAATGGCCATAACTATGCCTCAGATCTCTACAACTCCCCAAGCATCACTTTCTTATTCCCTACTTCAGTCTGTGTCTTTTGCTCACCCCCTACTTCTGTGTCTCCACTCATCTCCCTGTCTTTGCTCTTTCCATTCTCGAGTCCCTCTTTCTACTGGCAGATCATTAACAGTAGGCAAAAATTATACAAAAATTGGAAAAAAGGAGTGAACAAAAAACTGACCGTTATAGAAGCACTAAAACTCACTACCAGACCCCTAACACAAGGATTGGTAGCTGGAATAAAAATGGAGAGAATTGTATGGATAAGTTTAATCATGTTGATGGAAGTTATTTAATCTGTTGTGTTCCACCTAAACTTTGTCTACACGGCTATATGTTCAACAGGATCAGAAATAAAATTGATGCTGGAACAATTTGAAACAACAAATTCAGTTATTGTGATTGTGCTAATGTCCTTACTCGGTCTGGCCCATATGTGTTTCCAGTCCCACACCAAACATGGCTGACTCTTAACTGCCCTCTGAAGTGACCTAGCAAGCCACTATGTTGTATCAAACTACTACAAATAACTAGAATGAATTCAGATGATCCTCTCAGCTGCAACCTAGGCATTGAATCAGGACATGACAAAGACACACTCAGCCAAGTCAACCCTGAAAAGTCCTCCTTACTAACATCTGGGAACTGGTGCCAATATTGGGAGAGCTGTCCCACAGACTAGTCCAGCAACAACCTGACATAGTCATACTCACAGAATCATAGGTATAAGCCAATGTCCCAGACTCCTTCTTAACCATCCCTGGGTGTGTCCTGTCCCACTGGCACTTCAGACCTACGACAGGTGGGGCCACAGTGACATACAGTCCTCAACATTGATTCTGGACTCCATGAAGCCTCAAGGCTTCAGGTGAAACATGGGCAAGTCAACCCTGCAAAGTCCTGAAGAGCATAGCTGCCAGACTGGACTTGCGACAGGTGGTGAGAGAACCAATACAGGGGAATAACGTACCTGACCTCTTTCTCACCAATCTGCCTGTCACAGATGTGTCCCTCCATGACCATATTGGTAGGAATGACCACTGCACAGTCTTCATGGAGACCAAGTCCTGTCTTCACACTGAGGACACACTATTGTCGTAGGGCACTAACATCGTGCTAAGTGGGATAGATTAAGAACAGACCTAGCAATTCAAACCTAGGCATCCATAAGGCGCTGTGGGCTATCAGCGTCGGCAGAATTGTATACCACCACAGTCTGTAACCTCATGGCTCAATGAGGAGTGTAGAAAAGTGTGCTGGGAGAAGGCACCAGGCATACCAGAAGATGAAATGCTGCACTGTCAGAGGTGCTATCCTGTTAGATGTTCAACAAAGGCCCTGTTTGTCTGTTCTCCATCGGGTAATGGTGGACATCAAAGATCCTATGGGACTGTTTGAACAGGAGCAGAGAATCCTCCCAGTATTCTGGCCAAAACCACCAAAAACAGATTAACTGGTCATTCATCCCATTGCTGTGCAAAAAATGACTGCTGTATTTGCCTACATAGAAATAGCAACAGGATTTCAAAGTAATTCATCGTATGTGGCGCTCTTTGGGTGATTCTGGCGACACGATGAGTTTCAAGCTTTCCTTCCTGCCTGCCTTTTCTTTTAATCTGCCTGCCTTCCTTACCACGCAGTGCAACTAACCACTGTGCATCAGGCAGCACTCGCACAAGTCTTTTCAATGGAATCAGCCCACAGGGCCATCAGCCTGCTTGTTTTTGCTCACAAGTAGAATTTTCAAAATTGTCAAAAGTAAATGTTGATGTCCATATCTATAAGTTGGAGTTAAGAACAGAAGGAGGCAAGAAACCTTGTGTGAAGGATAAAGGAAGACCTTTACTAAAGTTAGGTAGTTCCCTGCATACTTTAGGATTAAGCTACAGTGCTGAGTTTCAAACTTTATTGGTGATCCACCTTTTGTTTGGCATTCAAATCAGACAGCCCTGAGACCACATCTAAAGTTGTGTATCCAAGGAGCTTAAAGTGCTGAAGTTCTAATAGCCACTGCAACGGAAGATGTTTGTATGACCGTGGGACTCTGGATGGATATGACAAAGGACATTTGCCAGCCTCAGCAGTTTGTTTTCTCTCTCAGCAAAACAATGAAAAGTAATGTCTGACCATCATTTTCCAATCCTCACTGGATGCAGGCGTGGTGCCGGAGGATTGGAGGACTGCTAATGTTGTACCGTTGTTTCAAAAGGGAGAAAGAGAGAGACCGAGTAATTACAGGCCAGTCAAACCTTAGTGGTGGGCAAATTATTGGAATCGATTCTGAGGGATAGCATAAATCGTCATTTAGAAAGGCACGGGTTAATCAAGGACAGTCAGCGTGGATTTGTTAAGGGAAGGTCGTGTCTGACTAGCCTGATTGAATTTTTTGAGGAGGTAACAAGGAGGGTCGATGAGGGTAGCGCGTTTGATGTAGTCTACATGGATTTTAGCAAGGCTTTTGATAAGGTCCCTCATGGCAGACTGGTCAAAAAAGTAAAGCCCATGGGATTCAAGGGAAAGTGGCAAGTTGGATCCAAAATTGGCTCGGTGGCAGGATACAAAGGGTAATGGTTGACGGGGTGTTTTTGCGACTGGAAGGCTGTTTCCATTGGGGTCCCGCAAGGCTCAGTACTATGTCCCTTGCTTTTTGTGGTATATATTAATGATTTGGACTTGAAAATGGGGGGCTTGATCAAGAAGTTTGCAGATGATACAAAAATTGGCCGTGTGGTTGATAGTGAGGAGGAAAGCTGTAGACTAGGAAGATATCAATGGACTGGTCAGGTGGGCAGAAAAGTGACAAATGGAATTCAATCCAGAGAAGTGTGAGGTAATGCCTTTAGGGAGGGCAAACAAGGCAAGGGAGTACACAATAAATGGGAGGATACTGAGAGGTGTAGAGGAAGTGAGGGACCTTGGAGAGCATGTCCACAGATCCCTGAAGGTAGCAGGTAGATAAGGTGGTTATGAAGGCATGCGGGATACTTTCCTTTATTAACCGAGGCATAGAACATAAGAGCAGGGAGGTTATGCTAGAACTGTATAAAACATTGGTTGGGCCACAGCTAGAGTACTGCGTACAGTTCTGGTCACCACATTACAGGAAAGATGTGATTGCACTAGAGAGGGTGCAGAGGACATTTATGAGGATGTTGCCAGGACTGGAGAATTTTAGCTATGAGAAAAGATTGGAAATGCTGGGGTTGTTTTCACTGGAACAGAGGAGGCTGAAAGGAGATTTAATTGAGGTATATAAAATTATGACAGGACTAGATAGAGTGGATAGGGAGGACCTATTTCCCTTAGCAGAGGCGTCAGTGTCCAGGGGGCTTGGATTTGAAGTAATTGGTAGAAGGATTAGAGGGGAGCTGAGGAGAAATGTTTTCACCCAGAGGATGGTGGGGGTCTGGAACTCACTGCCTGAAAAGGTGGTAGAGGCAGAAATCCTCATTGCATTTAAAAGATACTTGGATGGGCACTTGAAGTGCCATAACCTACAGGGCTAGGGACCAAGTGCTGGAAATTGGGATTAAGCTGGATAGCTCTTTTCTTGGCTGTCATGGACACGATGGGCTGAATGGCCTCCTTCTGTGCTGTAACTTTCTATGATTCGATAGATTGCAAAATGTTTCTTTATTGAGCTGATCAGAAGAATTGCTGTTTATTCTGCTTTGTATGTACACCTGGGTCAAATATTTGTGAATCATTTCTTTTGACACTATAAAGCAGCTATATGATGTAACCTACATGCTTTTATGAAGCATTATTGTCTGGTGATCTGTCAAGCCTGACGATAGACTGATATGGAAGAGAATTCTGGAGGGGGAGGGTGAACAGCCGGTAGTTGTGGTCCATATCGATACCAACGACATAGGTTTAAAAAAAAGGGATGAGGTGCTGCAAGGTGAATTTAAGGAGTTAGGAGATAAATTAAAAAGCAGGACCTCAAAGGTAGTGATCTCAGGATTACTACCAGTGACACGTGCTAGTGAGTATAGGAACAGAAGAATAGACCAGATGAATGTGTGGCTTCAGGGATGGTGTAGGAGGGAGGGATTTAGATTCCTGGGACATTGGGACTGGTTCTGGGGAAGGTGGGACCTGTCCAAGGGAAGAAGCAATAGTGGAAGGCAAAGAAAACAAGGGTGAAAAACAAATAGGGCCATAGTGCAAAATAAAACTAAGATGACGAGCAATCTTAAAAAGACAAGTCTAAAGACATTGCGTCTAAATGCGCGGAGCATTCACAATAAGGTAAATGAATTAACAGCGCAGATAGATATTAACGGTTATGATATCGTTGCGATTACGGAGACATGGCTGCAGGGTGACCAAGGATGGGAACTGAACATCCAGGGGTATTCAATATTTAGGAAGGACAGGCAAAAAGGGAAAGGAGGTGAGGTGGCGTTGAGTAAAGGAGGAAATCAATGCAGTAGTGAGGAAGGATATTGGCTCGGAAAATCATGATGTAGAATCTGTATGGGTGGAGCTGGGAAACACCAAGGGGCAGAAAACATTGGTGGGGGTTGTCTATAGGCCCCCAAACAGTAGTGGAGATGTAGGGGAGGGCATTAATCATGGGTGACTTTAATCTACATATAGATTGGTCAAACCAAATTAGCAATAATACTGTGGGGGAGGAATTCCTGGAGTGTGTACGTGATGGTTTTCTAGACCAATACGTTGAGGAACCAACTAGAGAACAGGCGATCCTAGACTGGGTATTGTGCAATGAGAAAGGATTAATTAACAATCTTGTTGTGCGGGGTCCCTCAGGGAAGAGCGACCATAACATGATTGAATTCCTCATTATGATGGAGAGTGAGGGAGTTGAATCCGAAACTAGGGTCCTGAATCTAAATAAAGGAAATTACGAAAGTATGAGGTGCGAGTTGGCTATGATAGATTGGGGAACTTTACTAAAAGGGATGACGGTGGATAGGCAATGGCTAATATTTAAAGAACGTGTGCAGGAATTACAACAATTATTCATTCCTGTCTGGCGCAAAAATAAAACAGGAAAGGTGGCTCAACTGTGGCTTACAAAAGAAATTAGGGATAGTATTAGATCCAAAGAGGAGGCATATAAAATTGCCAGAAAAAGCGGCAAGCATGAGGATTGGGAGCAGTTCAGAATTCAGCAAAGGAGGACAAAGAGATTGATTAAGAGGGGAAAAATAGAGTATGAGAGTAAACTAGCAGGGAACATAAAAACTGACTGTAAAAGCTTCTATAAATATGTCAAGAGAAAAAGATTAGTGAAGACAAATGTAGGTCCCTTGCAGTCAGAAAAGGGGGAAATTATAATGGGGAACAAAGAAATGGCAGAACAATTAAACACATACTTTGGTTCTGTCTTCACAAAGGAGGACACAAATAAATGTTAGGGAACCAAGGGTCGAGTGAGAGGGAGGAACTGAAGGAAACCAGTATTCATAAAAAAAAAAGTGCTAGGGAAATTAATGGGGCTAAAGGCTGACAAATCCCCAGGGCCTGATAATCTACATCCCAGAGTACTAAAAGAAGTGGCCCTGGAAATAGTGGATGCATTGGTGATCATCTTCCAAAATTCTATAGACTCTGGAACAGTTCGTACAGATTGGAGGGTGGCAAATGTAACCCCACTATTTAAAAAAGGAGGGAGAGAAAAAACAGGGAATTACAGACCAGTTAGTCTAACATCAGTAGTGGGGAAAATGCTAGAGTATTATAAAAGATGTGATAACAGAACATTTGGAAGGCATTAACGGGATTGGACAGAGTCAGCATGGGTTTATGAAAGGGAAATCATGCTCAACAAATTTACTGGAGTTTATTGAGGATGTAACTAGTAGAATAGATAGGGGAGAAACAGTGGTTGTAGTGTATTTGGATTTTCAGAAAGCTCATGATAAGGTCCCACAAAAGAGGTTAGTGTGCAAAATTAAAGCACATGCGATTGGGGGGAATATACTGGCATGGATTGAGAATTGGTTGACAGACAAGAAACAGAGTAGGAATAAACGGGTCTTTTTCCAGGTGGCAGGCAGTGACTAGTGGGGTACCGCAGGGATCAGTGCTTGGGCCCCAGCTATTCACAATATCTATCAATGATTTGGATGAGGAAACTAAATGTAACATTTCGAAGTTTGCAGACGACACAAAGCTGGGGTGGAATGTGAGCTGTGAGGAGGATGCAAAGCGGCTCCAATGTGATTTAGACAAGTTGGGTGAGTGGGCAAGAACATGGCAGATGCAGTATATCGTGGATAAATGTGAGGTTATCCACTTTGGTTGTAAAAACAGAAAGGCAGATTATCTGAATGGTAATAGATTGGGAAAAGGGGAGGTGCAACGAGACCTGGGTGTCCTTGTACACCAGTCGCTGAAAGTGAGCATTCAGGTGCAGCAAGCAATTAGAAAGACGAATGGTATGTTGGCCTTCATTGCAAGAGGATTTGAGTACAGGGACAGGGATGTCTTACTGCAGTTATACAGGACCTTGGTGAGACCACATCTGGAGTATTGTGTGCAGTTTTGGTCTCCTTATCTGAGGAAGGATGTCCTTGCCATGGAGGGAGTGCAACAAAGGTTTACCAGACTGATTCCTGGGATGTCAGGACTGACGTATGAGGAGAGATTGGGTCGACTAGGCCTATATTCACTAGAGTTTAGAAGAATGAGAGGTGATCTCATCGAAACATATAAAATTCTAACGGGACTAGACAAACTAGATACAAGGAGGATGTTCCCGATGGCTGGGGAGTCCAGAACCAGGGGTCACAGTCTCAGGATACGGAGTATGCCATTTAGAACCGAGATGAGGAGAAATTTCTTCACTCAGAAGGTGGTGAACCTGTGGAATTCTCTACCACAGAAGGCAGTGGAGGCCAAGTCATTAGATGTATTCAAGAAGGAGATAGATATATTTCTTAATGCTAAAGGGATCAAGGGATATGGGGAAAAAGCGGGAACAGGGTATTGAGTTAGACGATCAGCCATGATCATTTTGAATGGTGGAGCAGGGCCGAATGGCCTACTCCTATTTTCTATGTTTCTATGTAAGAGGAAAGCAAGAGATTTGAGTTCTTTTTATTTCTGTTGTAATGTTAATTTAATGTGTCTTTAATTTAGTGCAAACATTTGCTCACTGAAGCAGATAAGCAGTTTATGGTGTCCCAAATAAAAGTATCCCTGTCTTCTGCCACATTCCTTGGCTACGGGAGCCGTCTCCTCTTTCCCAGATTTTCCTTGCTTCCCTCCCTCTCTGCTGTTCTGCTGTAACTAACTTTTGTTTCTTGTCACTTTTGCCTTGCACCATCATCCCTTTTGTCATTTAATCATTCCTGCCTTCAGCCCGATCACAGACCTCCCTTCCCATTTGTTCTTTTCCTGTTGCACCCCGTCCCCTGTTCCCTGACACTGTGTTTGGTTAAAAACTATTAATCTCATAAATCTTCCAGTTCTGATGAAATTATACCCTCTATAAGTCATCAGTCTATATTAAAAGGGTCATGGACCTGAAACATTAACTGTTTCTCTCGCCACAGATGCTGCCTGACCGGCTGAGTATTTCCAGCATTTTCTGTTTTAATTTCCGATGTCCAGCATCCGCAGTATTTTGCAATTGTCTTAGGGTATTGTGTATTCCAGTGCTCAGCCTCAGTACCTACATCGAGCAATACAGGGTGTGTCGGCATGGGCTAGTCTGCTGGAATGTAGTGTGGTGTGATGCTGTCTCTTGCAGGTGGGCTTTCAACCTTTTGCCTAAATGTGGTTTGGGTAATTTCACACTCATAATCCAGTGGTTTGACATTTCAGGCTGATGTGGCTTCTTGATACAAACCATGTGGTATAACTAGGCTTTAAAATGTGCTAACAGCACGCCCAGGCTGAAAACAATATTTTAATATAGACTGATGACTTATAGAGGGTATAATTTCAAAGTTTTCAGATGACATGAAACTCAGAAATGTAGTAAACAATGTGGAGGATAGGAATAGATTTCAGGAGGACATAGACAGACTGGTGAAATGGGCAGACACACGGCAGATGAAATTTAACACAGAGAAGTGTGAAGTGATACATTTTGATAGGAAGAATGAGGAGAGGCAATATAAACAAAATGGTACAGTTTTAAAGGGGGTGCAGGAACAGAGACCTGAGGGTGCGCATACACAAATCTTTGAAGGTGGCAGGACAAGATGAGAAGGTTGTTTTTTTTTAAAAAAAAGCATATGGGATCCTGGGCTTTATAAATAGAGGGATAGAGTGCAAAAGCAGGAACGTTATGATAAACTTTCATAAAACACTAGTTAGGCCTCAGCTGGAATAATGTGTTCAATTCTAGGCACCACACTTTAGGAAGGATGTCAAGGCCTTCGAGAGGGTGCGGAAGAGATTTACTAGAATGGTACCAGGGATGAGGGACTTCAGTTATGAGGAGAGACTGGAGAAGCTGGGGTTGTTCTCAGAGCAGAGAAGATTATGGGGAGATTTGATGGAGGTGTTCAAAATCGTGAACAACTTTGATAGAGTAAATAAGGAGAAACTGTTTCCAATGACAGAAGGGTCAGTACGCAGAGGACACAGATTTAAGGTGATCGACAAAAGAGCCAGAGGTGACATGAGGAAACATTTTTTACTCAGCGAGATTTGATCTGGAATGCGCTGCCTGAAAGGGTGGTGGAAGCAGATTCAATAGTAACTTTCAAAAGGGAATTGGATAAATACTTGAAGGGAAAAATTTACAGGGCTACGGAGAAAGAGCAGGGGAGTGGGACTGATTAGATAGCTTTCAAAGAGGCACAGGCACGATGGGCTGAATAGCCTCCTGTGCTGTATCATACTACGATAGTATGATGAAGACCAGAGGGAGCTCCTCTTAGCAGCCAGTGGTAGTGGGGGGGTTGGGCGGTGATATGGAAGTTATTAACGTCAATGTCTGACTTTAGAAAACAAATTAACATTGGTAATTGAAACAATAGATTCTTTTTCCCTGCTTGAATGTTCATTTGTCCATTATTGGGCGTACATTTTAATTGACAGTACTTCAGATCTCACCCTCTAATACTTTTCTTTAATGTTTAATACCATTTTTAAAAGCAGGATGCTGTAACTGTGATATACTCCTATGAAATTTCCCTAATTATCCAGGTCCCCAGGGTAGGTTCTGTCATCATGTGATTTGACAATTGTTCTCCCCTCAGTAACATTTTGAAGTCAGGCGGCCACTCCAAAACCTAATACCTTCAATCCCATTCTCTCAAATATCTATTTAATCCTCTCAACTGTTTCCACAATAGCTACCTCCCTGAGCAGCCATTGCATGTGTCTACATTCCTCTGCAGAAAATTGTTAAATCTAAATGTCTGGGCATCTTCCATCTAACCAGGTCTCCTGGTTCGAGAGCTTGTGGCAATATTGAACATTTCAGGAATCTCTTAAGGATCTTAAATATTTGAACCTTCTCTTCAGAGTAAACCATCCCCTGTAGCTCAGTACCTTGAGTTACGTATCAGTATTCTGCACTGCCTCCAATGCCTGAGTATCTTTACTGTAGTATAGTGACCAGAACTACTAAGTACAGTAGCATAGTTATGTTAATGGGCTAGTAGCCCAGAGGCCTGGATTGAGAATCTATAGAAAATTAGTTCAAGTCCTACCACAGCAGCTTGAGAATTTGAATTCAGTTCATTAAAAAAAACTGGAAATAAAAAGCTGGTAACAGTAAAAGTGACCATGAAGCTGTCAGATAGTCGTAAAAACCCAACTTGTCCAATAATGTCCTTTAGGGAAGGAAACTTGCCATCCTTACCTGGTCTGGCCTATACATGACTCCAATCTCCCACCAACATGGTTGACTCCTAATTGCTCTCTGAAGTGGCCTAGTAAGATTAGGGATGGGCAATAAATGCCGGCCTTGCCAGCAACGCCCACATCCCAAAAACAAATTTAAAAAATATTGTATAATGTAATCCAGGTGTGGTTGTGTGCCTTGAGCTGACTCATTAACTGACTTTGGGTGATCTTTGATTCAGGACCAAATTCCACTGCGATTCCACGTCGCTGCTGCTGAGATAGGAAATGAGATTAATATACAGCTTGATGTACCTTCGACCATTTGGACAAAATCATCAGGTTATGTATCTTTAAGCAGAATTTACTGCAGCTCAAATGATAGAGGGAACCTAATACACTGTAGGCTGAGTTTGGAAAAAGAACTAACATTACAGCTCTTGGCCTTGGTGGATATGAGAGACAAAATGCTTAATACACAGGAAAAAGAGCGACTGTTTAATTTTATGGGTTAAATCGCATTTACAGACTGTCCTGATATTGGCACCACAGACAGTTTGATCAATGAAGTGTTGCTGCCAATCAATGCTCTCTTGATGTCAACTGTTCAGTTTTTAGCTGAGAGGGGCATTTGTGCTCCCTCTATCTGTGCGGGCAGTACACATGAATTGACGTCCTTTTGACAGTTATTTGTATTAACAGGTCTTCTCACTGCCCTTCCTGCAGCAATGCACGTATAACGATTATTTCCATCATTTTGTCAGTTGAGCAGGACAACTCATTGCAGCACTGGGCAGGGGAAAAATCTACTTAAAGCACTGTCATTTTCTAACTACTTTCACTCAGCTAAATGTTTGTAACCCCTCTGCTTTTGGTTTATTAGGTCGTGCGGTGGGGAGTGAAGCTTCGGGCACCCGAACATGAGTAACACACCGACATCAAGAAAGCCATACAGAAAGGCACCACCTCAGCACCGGGAGAATCGGCACGAGCCACCAGTTTTTAGGGATGAGCTAGATGGGACAACCTTAGCATCCGAGCCAAGTCAGGTAACTGAGAACAGACATGTGCCTGTACATCAGCACAGACGATTCAGTTACACGGACACCATTGGTGAGTCAGGTTTAGGAGTGCAGCAGAGTGTGGGAAATTCAGAAGCATCAAAAGCCCACTTTTCTCCTCTCTGCTCTCAGGATTCCAGCAGTGAAAGAGAGGAGTCCCCTTTTCCTAATAGGCTGGGTATTAGGAACCTGTCTCCTCTGGGCTTTTGCAGTAAAAAACTGGGCAAACAGTCAGGTGATGATGATCTGAAGTCAACAGTGCAAAGCTTAACGAGGTTTCTGAGTAAAAGTGAAGAGACTCTCATGGCTTCCACGAATGAGGATGAAAACTTCAGACACTCGCTGAAAACCAGGAGTCTGGGGTGTAGTTTAGCCTTTAAAGAGCCCGCTGAAATTTTGGCTCCAAGGGAGCTGGATAGTTCCCAGATTCAGCTGCCTCGCAAAGGAATTCTCAAACAGTCAAACATGCTGGGTGTTACGGTTGAAAGTCTACGTAAGGCCAGGTCTGCAGAAACGTTAGCCGGAAATAGGACAGACCAGTCAATTTATCCTTCTCAGCAATTGCCAAAAGGGCAGAAGGGCAGAAGAGCCTCTGTGCAAGGCAAACCATCGTTGCAATTCAGTTTAGCACAGGGTAGGCACCAGGGGCCAAGCACAGAGATCATAGAAGAAAAACTAAAGTTTTCCAAATTCCTGGATGAGATCACCTATAGAGTGCTGAGTCCACACAATCTTCAGTCATTAGGAGCTACTCGGGTAAAAGGACAAACGATGAGCCGCTGTTCTCCGGGGTTGAGCCGAGATTTGGGTCCAGAGTCAAGGCATGGCAAGAGGGAAATGCAAGAAACGAGAAGAGATGGGATGGTGAAGGGTTCCGGTGGAAGCAGAGATGTGTCTGAGGGACAAAGGAACAGCGTGGAAATTGGAGTTCAATCCAGGAAAGGGTGGCAGAATATGGGGAGAGCAACAAGTCCTAGAACAATTGGGAAACAGTTTATAGCGAGGAAAGATCGCACCGAGATGCACCACAGCACAGAGAGAGACGTTACTGATGTTCGGAGAGGCAGCATAGACCGATGTCCCGAGTGTACAACAGAGGCACTCGAAACAGGTAGAGAGGGAGAGCCAAAAAGGACCAGGTTGGGTAGAGAAAATCAAGAGGATGGATTTGAAACCTGTGCAGACTGCATGCAGCCCCATTATCTAGGAGCTGAAGTGGGACAGAAGGACATTGCTGAGAAGTGTCGAGCTGATTTAAACCCATCTCTGCATTCAGATCAGGATAGGCATTTGGCTGCTCTGCAAATGGCATCCATCATTGTGCGAAATAAGGTAAGGGGCTCAGAAATGCACGAATCAGAATGTTCTGATTTTTGGTGGGTTAAGGCTTCTCATTTGAAGTGGTGAACTGATGAACATTTTTCTGAGAGAACCTTTGAACAATACTAATGTGTTGTGATGAGATGTTACCTGTGCACTTAGCAAGATGCACTAGAGATATCTACTGATAGTTAACAGATGCTGCATGGAAGTATTGCATCTTTATCAATCCTTTCGGGTTTTATGACACACTCCATGTTACTGCACATTTTGTTAGAAACTATCCGACATCCTGTTAAATACAAATTGAGTGTTGCTAATCTCAATTAATTGATTCAAGGTTAAATCTTTTCAATTCCCCAATGACTGTTAATTACACATTCCGGTCTGGTCCTGATATATATAGAGATCAGGGAGATCCCAGATTTGATCCGTGGTTTGAGCTAGTTAAGGGGAGTGGGGAGATCCCAGATCTAATCCCTGGTTTATGCTGAGCTAATTCCATGGAGGGCGAGATCCCAGATTTAATCCCTGGTTTGAGTTGAGCTAATTCCATGGAGGGGGAGATCCCAGATTTAATCCGTGGTTTGAGCTGAGCTAATTCCATGGAGGGGGAGATCCAAGATTTAATCCGTGGTTTGTGTTGAGCTCGTTCCATGGAGGTGGAGATCCCAGATTTAATCCCTGGTTTGAGCTGAGCTAATTCCATGGAGAGGGAGATCCCAGATTTAATCCCTGGTTTGTGCTGAGCTAGTTAAGGGGAGTGGGGAGATCCCAGATTTAATCTCTGGTTTGTGCTGAGATGATTTCAGGGAGGGGGAGATCCCAGATTTAATCCCTGGTTTGTGCTGAGCTAATTCCATGTAGGGGGAGATCCCAGATTTAATCCCTCGTTTGTGCTGAGCTAATTCCATGGAGGGGGCGATCCCACATTTAATCCGTGGCTTGTGTTGAGCTCGTTCCATGGAGGGGGCGATCCCACATTTAATCCCTGGTTTGAGCTGAGCTCGTTCCATGGAGGGGGAGATCCCAGATTTAATCCCTGGTTTGAGCTGAGCTCGTTCCATGGAGGGGGAGATCCCAGATTTAATCTCTGGTTTGTGCTGAGCTAATTCCATGGAGGGAGGATATCCCAGGTTTGAGCTGAGCTAATTCCATGGAGGGGGCGATCCCAGATTTAATCCCTGGTTTGTGCTGAGCTAGTTAAGGGGAGTGGGGAGATCCCAGATTTAATCCCTGGTTTGTGCTGAGCTAATTCCATGGAGGGAGGAGATCCCAGATTTAATCCCTGGTTTGAGCTGAGCTCGTTCCATGGAGGGGGAGATCCCAGATTTAATCCCTGGTTTGAGCTGAGCTCGTTCCATGGAGGGGGCGATCCCAGATTTAATCCCTGGTTTGTGCTGAGCTAATTCCATGGAGGGAGGAGATCCCAGATTTAATCCCTGGTTTGAGCTGAGCTCGTTCCATGGAGGGAGGAGATCCCAGATTTAATCCCTGGTTTGACTGAGCTCGTTCCATGGAGGGGGAGATCCCAGATTTAATCCCTGGTTTGAGCTGAGCTCGTTCCATGGAGGGGGGATATCCCAGATTTAATCCCTGGTTTGTGCTGAGCTAATTCCATGGAGGGGGAGATCCTAGATTTTATCCCTGCATTGTGTTGAGCGCGTTCCATGGAGTGGGAGATCCCAGATTTAATCCCTGGTTTGTGTTGAGCTCGTTCCATGGAGGGGAAGATCCCAGATTTAATCTCTGGTTTGTGCTGAGCTAATTCCATGGAGGGGGAGATCGCAGATTTAATCCCTGGTTTGTGCTGAGTTTGTTCCATGGAGGGGGATGTCCCAGATTTTATCCCTGGTTTGTGCTGAGCTTGTTCCATGGAGGGGGAGATCCCAGATTTAATCTCTGGTTTGTGCTGAGCTAATTCCATGGAGGGGGAGATCGCAGATTTAATCTCTGGTTTGTGCTGAGTTTGTTCCATGGAGGGGGATGTCCCAGATTTAATCTCTGGTTTGTGCTGAGCTCGTTCCATGGAGGGGGGAGATCCCAGATTTAATCCCTGGTTTGTGCTGAGCTCGTTCCATGGAATTCGTTTGGGTGGGGTGGGGGTGGTGATCACTATATAATTGGCCTCAGTGCCTCTGAATTGGGAAGAGAAAAATTAGCTCGGGTTGCCGCTCTTCATTGCTGTCCACTGACCCCTGCTGGAAGGTATGATTGGATCTCGGTTGGCTGTGGTGTTCTTAACTAAATGGTCCAACAACATTTAAGTTTGCCTCTTTTTATACTTGAGGAATGGTTATTTGGGTGAGGTCCTGAGGAATTGTACTGCTCCATGGGGACTGTACCCCAGCATGAGTTAGTGCCTTCAATAGATGAGCTGAGAAAATTGCAGAAATATTTCTTATTCCAGCCATGAGATGCAAAAGAATATTGATATGTGCTGGAAGCTGCTTAAATGTATAATCTGAGCAAAATATTTGCTCGGGCTGTCTTTAGGACATATTGTGGTAGGTTTAGCAGGAATGGGCCTGGTTCTTCTATTCATATTAAGTATAACTGACTGTAATTAATGTGTGGCTCTTAATATTTTTTAATTGGATTGTGACCACTAAGGAAATATTTTGGACTTGGCTGTATAAAATATTGACGTGGGAAAGTGAGAGTGTTTTGATGCATACATAAGGGGGGAAGGAATAGAGAGGTACAGGGGCAGGGTGGGAAGAGGCTGGAGTGAGAGGAAGCTTATGTGGAGTATAAACACTGCATAGACTAGTTGGGCAGAATGGCCTGTTTCTACGCTGTAGATTCTATGTAATGTAACAAATCATGTTACAGAAAAGGACACTAAATTTTTGACTTGGGGATGACTGTGGATCTGTGTAATCTGTTTACTAGGATGGAGGTAAATAACCATTTCAAATCCTGTCTGCAGTAACAGCCAGTCTGCTTGCAAATATTGTACCAACCATAACCAAATGGAGTGGAGCAGATTAGGGCAGTTTTCTGCCTTGCAAGTTGTGCACTGACTCGACTGCATAATTGGTGAGGATGTTAGGTGCAGTGAACTCAAATGATTTGGATTTTTGTAATTGCTAATTTAACTTATTTTTGGTGGTCTCTTACCCCCGCCCCCAAATATACACGTGCAATAAAAACTTGTCACAGTCTCTGCCTGTTTATCTGGTCCAGTCAGAGCCCTCACCGTTACCCAGCTATTAAACTTAGGGCCCAAAAAAGACTTCAACACCATTCATCAGTTGTTTTGATTAATGGGCATGACTATAAACTTGATAACATTGCCAATGCAGCACCCTGCATGATGCCAGCATGGCAGCAGTCTGCCAGGGAGTGCAGGCACTGAGCAGATGCTTGTTTGCCTTCCCACTCTTCTCAGTTGCCAGTCTGAGCCACGGTGAGCGAAGAGGAGAGAAAATCAGACCGAGTAACCTGGCAGCTCGTCTCCTGGCAGCAGACTACAAAGGGCAATAGAGGAGCTCTGGGAATAGGCAGCCCACTTCAGTACCGGAGTCCCCCTTGTCGTGGAGTAATTACAGCAATAGTCATCATGTATCATTTACTTGAGAATCCAAGGAAAACTGTTGTGGAATTCCATCAAGCAGTTGGGTCATTTTGTTAATTGAAGGTGGGTGTAATTGTTACTAACTGCAGCACCTCCTTTCTCCACAGGAACCACTGTCCGATGGAGACAGGATCAAGTAAGTTATTTTCTGTTACTATATTAGGTGTTATGATTTCTGTGGAATGATGAAGGGTTAAAAGCTGTTTGTATGAGTGTTTAAGAACTCTTAAATTAAAGCTTCCATTCATTCATATGGCATGGAATTCCTGTTACAAGCAATGCTTTATTTATTTGATTCTGAACTAGTTTTCTTTCTTTCAGCCCAGTAATCTAATACCCCTGTTTTAATCTCTTCTACTTGAAGCAGTTCTGCAGTGCACTGGCACTCCCATTTCTCTGAACTCTGCCCATTTATGATATGTGGAAGATTTTAGAGCAGGCGCAGCATTTTAAAAAAAATTTTTAAAAATTAATTCTTGGCATGAGCATCGTGGGCAAGGTTGGCATTTTTTTAAATTCATGGAATCTGGGCGTCGCTGGCAAGGCCAGCATTTATTGCCCATCCCTAATTGCCCTTGAGAAGGTGGTGGTGAGCCGCCTTCTTGAACTGCTGCACTCCGTGTGGTGAAGATTCTCCCACAGTGCTGTGAGGAAGGGAGTTCCAGGATTTTGACCCAGCGACGATGGAGGAACGGCGATATATTTCCAAGTCAGGATGGTGTGTGACTTGGAGGGGAACGTGCAGGTGGTGTTGTTCCCAGTTGCCTGCTGCCCTTGTCCTTCTAGGTGGTAGAGGTCGTGGGTTTGGGAGGTGCTGTCGAAGAAGCCTTGGCGAGTTGCTGCAGTGCATCCTGTAGACGGTACACACTGCAGCCACTGTGCGCCGGTGGTGAAGGGAGTGAATGTTTAGGGTGGTGGATGGGGTGCCAATCAAGCGGGCTGTTTTGTCCTGGATGGTGTCGAGCTTCTTGAGTGTTGTTGGAGCTGCACCCATCCAGGCAAGTGGAGAGTATTCCATCACACTCCTGACTTGTGCCTTCTAGATGATGGAAAGGCTTTGGGGAGTCAGGAGGTGAGTCACTTGACGCAGAATACCCAGCCTCTGACCTGCTCTTGTAGCCACAGTATTTATATGGCTGGTCCAGTTAAGTTTCTGGTCAATGGTGACCCCCCCAGGATGTTGATGGTGGGGGATTCGGCGATGGTAATGCTGTTGAATGTCAAGGGGTGATGGTTAGACTCTCTCTTGTTGGAGATGGTCATTGCCTGGCATTTGTGTGTGGTACAAATGTTATGTTGCCATTTATCAGCCCAAGCCTGATTGTTGTCCAGGTCTTGCTGCATGCAAGCACAGACTGCTTCATTACCTGAGGGGTTGCGAATGGATCTGAACACTGTGCAACCATCAGCAAACATCCCCACTTCTGACCTTTATTGCCCATCCTTCGTTGCCTTTGAGAAGGCGGTGATGAGCCAGCTTCTTGAATCGCTGCATTGTAACGGTTTGATACAACTGAGTGGCTTGCTAGGTCACTTCAGAGGACAGTTAAGAGTCAACCACGTGGGACTGGCGTAACATACAGGCCAGACCAGGTAAGGATGGCAGGTTTCCTTCTCTAAATGACATTAATAACATTTTGCATTTATATAGTACCTATAACGTAGAAAAATATCCCAAGGTATTTCACTGGCATGTGATCAGGCATAAATTGACACCGAGCCAAAGATGGAGATATTAGGAAGGGTGACTGAAAGTCTGGTCAAAGAGGTAGGTTTTAAGGAGGAGAGAGAGGTGGAGGGTTTTGGGAGGGAATTTCAAAACTTAGGGCCTGGACGGCTGAAAGCATGGCCGCCAATGTTGGGGGGGAGGGAGTGGGGTTGCTAGGAGGTCAGAGTTGGAGGAACGCAGAATTCTCAGGGCCGTAGGACCGGAGGAGGTTACAGCGATGGGGAGGGGTTAGGCCACGGTGAGCCTTGAGCACTAGGATGGGAATTTTAAAATCAAGGTCTTGGTGGACCGGGAGCCAATGTAGGGCAGCGAGCGGGATTTGGAATATTCAGATCACATTAGTGAACCAGTTGGACGTCTGACAGTCGACAGCTTCATGGTCACTTTTACTGTTAACAGCTTTTTATTTCCAGATTTAAAAAAATCCGATTTCAAATTCTCGAACTACCATGGTGAAAGTTGAACTTGTGTTCTCTGGATTATTAGTCCAGGGCTCTGAATTACTCGTCCAGTATCACAAGCACGACGTGACCATACCCTCAGACAATTACCATATGCAAATCAGAACAAGCAAAGTTCTTTCATAAGTCACAATCATATAATTAATTTTTCTGGTCACAGTCCTTCTCTCAGTGGGGAGATGGTGTACAGGGCAGTGATATGAAAATTACAACCAGAACAAAGTATTAACCAGACCTACTGATGGTGGCTGTTTACATCTGATAGTGGCATTGTGCTTTCAGAGGAGTTTGGGAAACTTGGCTTCTGTGCCCTTCTTCTTACAGCACAGCAGCTGAAATTGGGACCGTCATTTGCAGCAATGTAATATGAAGGGCACATGGCCAGCGTTCTCTAAATTCTTGTCTCCTATTTGAGTTGTCAGAATTTATTTGTAAAATGTTTAAAAGGTCTCTCTAGATATTGCGCTTAGAAGTAAATGTGTGTTGGTGTACTTCAGAGCCTGGATACTCACCCTGAAGCTCCATAAGCAATTTTTAAAAAACTCAGCATCCTCCAGGACTCGAGTGCTGGCTGGTACTGAAGTTTTCAATTGCAACAGTATGAGTTCTTTTGTGCAAATATAGCACTTGTCTCAACTTCATTTGTGAGTGAATTGAGAGCATTGGTTATGTTTAGATGTAGTTTACCTGGAGGAAGATCGATGGGCGTGTGACTCGAGACAAACCCTGAACTAGCGTGAAGCTGGACAATGAATGTTTAGTTATTGTGAAGGTGTACCATTTTAACACGTTTATTAATTCCCCCTCATTTTGAACTTCAAAATGGAGGAGTTCTACTTGACCTCACTCACAATAATGCACTTTAAAAACATCAGGAGCTGTGAGTTGAATTTAATTGGAGAGTGCGTAGACCTGGTGTACACAGATTTCTCTGTTTCCATTCACTCCAGTTGACTGAGCTGCTAATGATTGTATCAAATTGAAAGCAGGTCTGAAGAATTCATTTTTTTCCCTTCAATCTAATGATTTCATAGAATGAAAACTTGAAATACATGGTTGGTGTGCAATGTGCTGCATCATAGTTGCATAAATCAGCCATGGAGCAGTGATCAGCAGAGGCCAGTTGAATCCCTATTGGAGGGGAGCACATGGGGAAGAGAATTGGGGACAGTTGGTCCAAGCCTTAATTGCACGATTCCCAGTTGCCAGCTAGGAGCAGCATTGGTAAAGGCATCCAAGGTGGAAGTAGTAACTGATCTGAGACACTGGCAGCTGGAGAGAAAATATATTGAACGATATACCTGGTGATAACATTGTCCATTTGAGAGTCTGGCTTAGGATTGAGCCAGACCAGAGGGGAGAAGAGTGATGTGAAATCAGTGTGTGCCCACTGTACCACGTCGCACAAATTGACAACCTAGTACCGACTGCGCTATTATTGCTCTCCCTCCGTGGGCACACAAGGACCAGTCCTGATACAGCTTTAATTTAACCTAGGGTACTGAAATGGTTGAGGTGGCTCATAACACCATAGTAAATAATTTCAATAGTTCACCGAGACCCACAAAAGTGCCGGATGATCAGAGAAAAATCGCACATGGTGCCTGCATTTAAGGATTAAAATCACAACCTGCAAAGCACAGAGCAGCGAGTTTAGCCTCAGTGGTTAGCAAATTAATAGCAAACATCATTAGGGATCATCTTAATGATCAAATAGAATGTTTGAACTTGATGGGGGATGTTCAGCAAGGCTTCAGAAAGCAGAGGTCGTGTTTGACAACACTAATCCACTTCTTTGAAGAAGTTACTAGAACAGAAGATTAGGGAGATCTGGTGGATTTGTAAAAGGTGTTTGATAAAGTGTCACATGAGAACTGTATAACTGTATACTAAAATGCATGGTGTCAAAGGGGATACTGTGAGATGGACTGCAAATTGGTGAGAAGACCATAAACAAAGGTGGTTTTAAATGGGGCTGCTACCCAATAGGTCCGATCACTAATGTGGTGCCCCAGGAACCTGTGCCAAGTCTCCTCCTGTTTACGATGTTCATTAACAATCTAGAGTTGGTCACAGACAGTAGTTACTAAATGTGCTGATACAAAATTGTGCTATAGAGCAGGACTTTAAAAGAAGGAATTTTAGGAGGGAAAACTCACTGGGAAAATGCAGCACTTTAACAAAACTGATAAACGAACACACACGTATATAATCAGCATCAAATTGCTTCTGAATTAGTTGCTACTCTTGAGGACATCTTAAGGATTGCCATTACAATCTTATGATTAGAACATTGACACTTTTGAGATTTTCTCAACCATTTCAGTACCCTAGGTTAAATTAAAGCTGTATCAGGACTGGTCCTTGTGTGCCCACGGAGGGAGAGCAATAATAGTGCAGTCGGTACTAGGTTGATATTGTAGGTTGTCAATTTGTGCGACGTGGTACAGTGGGCACACACTGATTTCACATCACTCTTCTCCCCTCTGGTCTGGCTCAATCCTAAGCCAGACTCTCGAATGGACAATGTTATCACCAGGTATATCCTTCAATACAATTTCCTTGACTTTTTATTTAAATATAGCAATCCAATATCAGTCGGCTTTAAAATAAGATGGATACTAAATAGATAAATCATCACTTGGTGATATTTATCGGAAGATCGTGTTAATTAAGTCATGTGACCACCATTTTCCTACTTCTGAATTGCTGTCTTAAAAAAAATTACAAAATTGAGTTCAGTCTTAATGCAGATTTTAAAATGATTCTGGAGGGCTCTGTTGCTGTTTCTGGTTTGAGTGCAGTTTTACTGGGGGAGAATGCTTAAAAGTGCAGATTAGGAAGTGGCAGAACCTGCAATCAAGGGTGTCTCCAATTTCTTCACTTTAACACCTCTTTTCTCTCTCTGCCACCCCCCAATTCATATGTGTTGGAGAGTCCATATAAATTTGGAGGGAAGGTATACAATCGACTGTAGGTTTTTTTGGAGTTACTAAAGACCAGCAATTACATAGAATAATGTACAGCACAGAAACAGGCCATTTGGCCCAACTGGTCCATGTCGGTATCTTCATCTAACCCTATCAGCATAACCTTCTATTCCTTTCTCCCTTAAATGCATCTATGCTACAATGATCCAAACCCATTCAGTGTTATTCGATAACTGCTTGGCTTCTGAGCAGCATATTACAAATTTGACAATTTTATTTTGGGAAAAGTCTCGAAATAGCTTGATTATAATGTGGCTGAGTTGAAAGCTGTTTACTGTTTGAGTTGAACTAACTAAGAATGTGAGAATAGGCAGTCTGTTCAAATATTTTCCTTTAGGTTCATCTCTCCACTGAATCCGATCTGTCCACTTCTCTGCTGAATTGTTCAAACTGAGTAATGGTTGCACCAGTTACATTTTATTTGAGATTCACCGTTTCTTTTAATTTTGGGAAAAATGGCACACAATTTAGATCAGGAATTTCCTGTTACAGGAACCACCTTTTATTGAAAACAGGTAAGAAAATTCCAATTTTATTTCTTTTTAATTTCTCTCCCCCAATTTGATTGAAGGGAGTCGTGGGGGCAGTCAATTAGACATTCTCTGTGCTGCTGTAGCTCTTGCATTGAGTGCAGACTGATGGGATGAAGATCACTTCTCTGCTAACTGTAAGGATTCAAAATGAAAAGTGCATTGGCTGACTTGACACACCATCTTATGCGTGTCCACAGGTTAAAACTACCCAGAAATGGCACTAATTCATACTCCGAGGCCACAATCTATCACTAGCATAGCAGAAGATACTCTCAAGAATCAGTTAAGACAATCTTGAAGGAGTAGGGGGAAGCTTTACTCTGTTTCTAACCCATACTATATTTTACTGGAAGAACTTTATGGCAATGTAGAGTGTGTTTTACTTTGTCTAATCTGTGCTATGCCTGTCCTGGAAATGCCTGATACCAACACTGGAAAAATGGTGAAAAAAAGTTCAATTTCCCCAGCACAAATTGAAAAACTCTGCCAGTACAGTCTAGTGTGGTCTACCTGACACAGGAAATGCTTACAGAGGGTCCTGCCAGTCTTCAGATTGTCAGGTAGGGCTCGATTACAAGCCCTGGTCAGACATAGGTAGTTTCTAGGCGGCTGATTGAAAATTGCATTATACCAAAGTCTGGAGTGACCTTTGAGCCTCTGCACAGTTACATCTGGGGATTAGTTCATCTCTTTCAATTATTTCATAGTATTTATAAAATCGGACTCACTCATGGGTTATAAGGTGAGGATTTTTTTGTCTTCAGAAGTGCCTAACTGGATGTTTGTTTTACTTATTGACTGACCTAGAATCTGTCATTTATGTTCTGCAAGGAATTTTAATGAAAGTCATTGCCCAGTGGATTAAACCCATCGGAGAGTTTTTGTATTCATGTAGTGCTTACTGTTCAGGTAGTGTTTTGAACAACATTCTACAAACTAATGCATCACTGTGGCAAATGGACAGTGAGTTGCTGGAGTACCAAATGCGTCTCTAGTAGTCTCTTAGTAGAAGGCAAAATAAGAACTAGAAGTGTAAAGTAGGTTGATCAGTATCTGAAAGATGAAAGACAGGTTAATGGATGGGAGAGGACAGTGTGTTAACTCACTACATCACCAGGGACAAATCCCATCTTCATCGTGTTTGTTATATTCTGAGCCATCTGATTCCAAACAAAATCCCAGCAGACGCTGATTATTTGATAATTCTCCTTTTGGTCTCAGTGGTTTACCTGCCAGTTTTATATTGTGACTCATAACATTCTTGTCACATGATATACAATTAAACTGGGTGATTTACCTCACCTCTTCAATCTTGGTTCTTAGCCCACTATGTGCCGAGGCCCTTCACCTGGGTCCTCAAAAGAAAAAACAACTTCATTTGTACTTGAAAACCACAATCATTAAACTGAAGATTTGTACTTAACTGTAAATTCTACAGAAGAATAAATACCCCACTGCAGGTTGCAATGTTTGCCTTTGTGCTTCTGACATGTGTCCACTGCCTAAAACAGTGTGCTATAAGAGGGAATGCGTCCACTAGTTCAAAGTACTCTCCCATTTCATACTGGGGGGAGGACTCACCTTTTCACCTTCCACGGATACAGACTTAGCAGGTTGGGACTTTTTGTTCCCATACTTCTCCATTGACATCACTGGCACAGAGCAGCTCCAGGAACACAGTCGGGTCTGTGACCTGAGAGGAGACCCCAAGAAAAGACACTGCCAGCTGGGGATGGAAGCCTGCTTTCCCAGGGTTGCACAGCTCCAGACTGGTGCTCAGGCCTTTCTGAAATCTCAGCTACCATTCCTTTCAGTGGCAACATTGCAGGACACCTTGCCATTAGTGATATTTTGAAGTGTCTGGTTGGCAGGAAGACACCACCTGGCAAATCTCTGTGGGAGGTGAAAAGGTGCCACATTTTAAAAAGTTATTTTTCAGGATATGTTACTCAGTGTCACATTTTATATTGAACAAAAAATGCTCTTCCCCCCCCCCCCCCCCCCCTCTAAATTGGCTTCCTGTTTGAAGACCTACCTGAGAGTGAAGGCTTTTATGCTGGGTGTGGTCTGAGTTGAAGTGGATTATTAGCAATTGTTTGGTAACCCAGATGCAAGACTTGGATTCTATAAGATTATGGCCCCATCAGTATTTTAAACTCTGAAACTGTTTCTCATTTTGAGCTGCATAAACATGGCATCCATAAAATTGATAACTTGGGATCCTGGGGTATGCAATCTCCTTGTATTTTACTGCCTATAAACTGCTGCCTCTTCAAACTTCCCAGTGGATCTTCCAGACATCACACTGAATGATGTCCCATATCCCACCACATACCCTGTCGATAATTCTGCATTTTGGTGCTTTGTTCTATTTACACTAGTTTCAGACCAAGGTCCCATGGATGAAAGATGATAGTCAAGCTATCAACCAGTGCCTGGCATCTGTAACAAGACCTTCAGCCTTTCTGGACTGCATTTAGTTCCAAAACCTCCAATACACTGCACCACTCAATCCCTGCTGATTTATTAATGAAGGCTAGGTATAAGGTACCTGAAAGGGAAGAGAAAGTGTGAATTATTAATGGTGTTTCTCCTTTGAATATAACACTGACTGTATGAGATCCTTTTTCCTCTGGTTTCCATCTGGTAAACTGGGTTTATCTGAATTACCAGTCACCTAGCTAGTTCTAAAAAATGTGATACAGGACCACTGCATGAAATATTTAGAAACTTAGCTTTCAACCCAAGCAACAGAAAGCATCACTCTTTAATTTCGTACGGTTTGCTGTCCATTAGAGGCTGCTGAATTTCAATGACATGGGCTCTGCTTTAAATGTACCAGTGACAGGTGGTGTATGAAAATCTGCTGGATTGAGGTTTGGTGAAGAGCAATGCATTACACTTTTTATGCCCTCTTTACACTACAATGATGATTTTGACTGAAGGAACCCAGTGACATGAACAATCTGGCACTACGATTTGAGGCAACAAAAATGCCTTGGCATTGGAAACCAGCACAGTTACAGACTCTCATTGTAATTGAAAAGGGTTATGTGTTTGTGAGCCTGTGCTCCATGATGCATTCTGTTTCTGTTTAAAGGAACAGTGGGGTGGGGGGTATGTCTGACTAACCTATGTGAGCAGGGAACATTCAATCTCCCTTACATGTGTCGTAAGTTCATTCAAATAGTGTAATACAAGATATGTTTGCATAGTTTTACTCAATGTCTTTCGCATTCTGAAGATCATAAAACTAGTTTCCATTTTCTAATTGGAAGAGAAAGGGTTCTGTAAGACTCGCTGATGGTTAAGAAGGCTAAAGCATCACGTGTACCGAAGGTCCCAGGTTTGATCCCTGCATTGTGCTCAGTTAGTTGGTTTTGGCAACCCCGGGATTGGGAGGAATAAATCCACCAGGTTCCAGTAGTTAATCACCGTCCTATGACTCCTGCTAGAAAGTGCATGTGTGGACATCGAGTAAGGCCCAGATCAGGTTTGGTGCTGATGCGTCCTATGGATTAATAGCCAGTGTTAACTGCTTAAACTTGCACGTTAAGAATGGTGATTTGGGTGAGGGAAAGAAGGTCCCCAGCACCCAGCATAGAGAAAGAGGACAGAAAAAGGAGTGTAAATTGAAGGGGGAGAAGAAATTCAACAAAAGGATTGTTCAATCTCTGCTCAGGTTGAGTATAGTCACTTGGATCAAAATAAATCTAGTCAGCATGTTGAAGTGCATCATTGGTTTGTGACACTGAAACACTGCAGACCATTCCTGGGCATCCTAAAATCATAGAATGGTTACAGTACAGAAAGAGGCCATTGAGCCCATGCCGGCTCCTTGTAGGAGCAATCCAATTAGTCCCAATCCCCCGCTCTTTCCCTGTAACCCTGCAAGTTTTTTCCCTTGAAGTATTTATCAAATTCCTTTTTTGAAAGCCACAATTGAATCTGCTTCCACCACCCTTTCAGGCAGCGTGTTCCAGATCATAACTTACTGCATAAAAAAGTTTATCCTCATGTCGCCTTTGGTTCTTTTAACAATCATCTTCAATCCGTGTCCTCTGGTTCTCGACACTTCCGCCAATGGGAACAGTTTCTCTTTATTTACTTTATCTAAACCCTTCATGATTTTGAACACTTCTATCAAATCTCCTCTTAACCGTCTCTGCTCTAAGGTGAACAACCTCAGCTTCTCCAGTCTATCCACATAACTGAAATCCCTCATCCCTGCAATCGTTCTATTAAATCTTTTCTGCACCCTCTCTGAGGCCTTCACATCCTTCCTAAAGTGTGGTGCCCAGAACTGGACACAATACTCCAGTTGTGGTTGAACCAGTGTTTTATAAAAGGTTCATAACTTCCTTGCTTTTGTACTCTATGCCTCTATTTATAAAGCCCAGGATCCCGTATGCTTTTTTAACTGCTTTGTTAACCTCTCCTGCCACCTTCAAAAATTTGTGCACAAATACCTCTGGGTCTTTCTGTTCCTGCTCCCCCTTTAGAATTGTACCATTTAGTTTATATTGCCTCTCCTCACTGTTCCAATTTATATCATTTCATACTTCTCTGCGTTAAATTTCATCTGCCATGTGTCCGCCCATTCCACCAGCCTGTCTATGTCCACTTGAAGTCTATCACTATCTTTCTCACTGTTTACTACACTTCCAAGTTTTGTGTCATCTGCAAATTTTGAAATTGTGGCCCCAAGTCCAAGTCATTATTATATATCAAAAAGAGCAGTGGTCCTAATACCGACCCCTGGGGACACCACTGTATACCTTTCTCCAGTCTGAAAAACAACCCTTCACCGCTACTCTCTGTTTCCTATCAATTCTGTATCCATGCTGCCACTGCCCTTTTATTCCATGGGCTTCAATTTTGCTGACGAGCCTATTATATGACACTTTATCAAAAGCCTTTTGAAAGTCCATGCACACATCATCAACCACATTGCCCTCATCTACCCTCTCTGTTACCTCATCAAAAAACCCTAAATCAAGTTAGTTAAACACGATTTGCCTTTAACAAATCTGTGCTGGCTTTCCTTAATTAATCCACACTTGTCTAAGTGACTATTAATTTTGTCCCGGATTATCTTTTCTAAAAGCTTCCCTACCACCAAGGTTAAACTGACTTTTTTTTGTACAAGGGTGTAACATTTGCAATTCTCCAATCCCCTGTATCTAAGGATGTTTAGAAGATTATGGTCAGCACTTCTCCGATTTCCACCCTTACTTCCCTCAGCAACCTAGTTTTGCCTGCCAATTTTTGATTCCAATTTACCCAAGCCAGATAAGTTCTCAACCCACTGAAATTGGCCCTCCTCCAATTAAGTATTTTTACTGTAGATTGCTCCTTGTTCTTTTCCATAATTAATCTAAACCGTATGATACTATGATCACTGTTCCCTAAATGTTCCCCCACTGACACTTGCTCCACCTGACCCACTTAATTCTTCAGAACTAGATCCAGCAATGCCTCCTTCCTCGTTGGGCTGGAAACATACTGAAAAGAAAGTTCTCCTGAACACACTTCAGAAATTCTTCCTCCTTTGCCCTTTACACTATTACTATCCCTGTCCATATTAGGATAATTGTAAACAATTTTACAACACCAAGTTATAGTCCAGCAATTTTATTTTAAATTCACAAGCTTTCGGAGGCTTCCTCCTTCCTCAGGTGAACGTTGTTGGAAATGAAATCCTCAATGAAATCGCATTTATAAATCACAGAACAATGCTTGGTGATTACAGACAGTTTTTTCAACTGCCCGTTGCCAAGGCAATCAGTGTGCAGACAGACAGGTGTTACCTGCAAGGTCTCCGAATATACAAATCACCAAAAAACAAAAAACAAAAAAAAGAGAGATAGAGAGGTAGAAACATAGAAAAGACAGCAACTGACCCGTTATATTAAAAACAGATAACATTTGTTCGCTGGTGGGGTAACGTGTAGCGTGACATGAACCCAAGATCCCGGTTGAGGCCGTCCTCATGGGTGCGGAACTTGGCTATCAATTTCTGCTTGACGATTTTGCGTTGTCGTGTGTCTCGATAGTTGAAGGATAGTTGAAGACCCCCAATATCACTACTGTATAGTTCTTGCACCTCTCTGTAATTTCCCTGCAAATTTGCTCCTCTATCTCCTTCCCACTAGTTGGTGGCCTATAGAATACACTCAGTAGTGTAATGGCACCTCTATCATTTCTTAACACTAACCCATTAGATTCTGTCCTTGACCCCTCCAGGACATCCTCTCTCTCCAGCACTGCAATATTCTCCACCCTTCCTCCTTTCTTTCCTTCCCTATCTTTCCTGAACACCTTGTATCCAGGAATATTTCGTACCCATTCCTGCTCTTTTTTTGAGCCAGGTCTCTGTTATCGCCACTACATCATATTCCCATGTGGCTATTTGCGCCTGCAGCTCACCAACCTTGTTCACCACGCTTCGTGCATTTACACACATGCACTCTAAACCTATCTTAGACCTTCTTGTATTCTCCCTTAGTCTGATCCCACCTAATACTGTACTATTTCTTACTCTAGTGCTATATGTCTTTCCCAGTTCTCTTATGCACCTCATATCTCCTCTCTAATGCTATATCCTGATGCCCATCCCCCTGCCAAATTAATTTAAACCCTCCCTGCGAGGACATTGGTCCTGTATATTTCTTGATAAGTGAAAATTACTTTTTAGTTACAGTAAAATGTGTTAATCCTTCTGTATGGTTGTTGGTGAGACTGGCACAGTCATCAGTGTCCACATAAGGCCACTGTCAGTCAAAGGAAAGAAACAACTACACAAGCTCACAGCGCCCATTATAAAATAAATTCCCTGGAGCAGCCGACGGCTTGTACTTTTTAAAACTGTCATCTGAACAGTGAGAGAGTTCATTATCTGATATTATCTGAGCTCTGTGATAAGGTTGCTGGGCTTCTGAGCCTTTTCTAAGTTTTTACTCTCTTGTGTCAGTTAGTGGAAGCTGTAGAAACCTGGCATCAGAGCTTTCATTAAAACTTGATAGCTTTTTAAAAGTTCATAGAATGATACAGCACAGGAGGCCATTCAGCCCATCGTGCCTGTGCCGGCTCTTTGAAAGAGCAATCCAATTATTCCCATTTCCCTGCTCTTTCCGCATAGCCCTGCACATTTTTCCACTTCAATTATTTATCCAATTCCCTTTTGAAAGTTATTATTGAATCTGCTTCTACCACCCTTTCAGGCAGTGCATTCCAGATCATCATAACTCGCTGGGTAAAATATGTTTTTCCTTGCCTCTGGTACTTTTACCTTAATTAGTTACCTTAATTCTGTACCCTCTGGTTGCTGACCGTTCTACCATTGGAAACAGTTCCTCCTTCTTCAGTCTATCAAACCCCTTCATGGTTTTGAACATCTCTATCATATCTCCTCTTAACCTTCTCTGTTTTAAGGAGAACAACCCCAGCTTCTCCAGTCTCCCCACATAACTGAAGTCCTTCATCCTTGGTACCATTCTAGTAAATCTCTTCTGCAACCTCTCCAAGGCCTTCACATCCTTCCTAAAGCGTGGTGCCCAGAATTGGACACAATACTCCAGCTGAGGCCGAACCAATGATTTATAAAGGTTTATTATACATAACTTCCTTGCTTTTGTACTCAATGCCTCTATTTATAAAGCCAAGGATCTTGTATAGCCTTTTTAACAGCTGTCTCAACCTGTCCTACCACCTTCAAACGTACACCCCAGGTCTCTCTGTTCCTGCACCCCCTTTAAAATTGTACCATTCAGTTTATATTGCCTCTCTTCATTCTTCCTACCAAAATGAATCACCTTGCACTTCTCTGCATTACATTTCAACTGCCCTGTATCTGCCCATTTCACCAATCTATCTACATCCTCCTGAAGTCTGTTACTATTTACTACATTTCCAAATTTTGTGTCATCTGCAAACTTTGAAATTATACCCTCTATACCCAAGTCCAGGTCATTAATATATATCAAAAAGAGCAGTATTCCCAATACTGACCCCTGGGGAATACCACTGTAAATTTCCCTCCAGTCTGAAAAACAACCCTTCACCACTACCCTCTGCTTTCTGCCCCTTAGCCAGTTTCGTATCTTCACAGCATCTGCCCATTTAATCCCATGGGCTTCAATTTTGCTAACAAGTCTATTATGTGGTACATTTTGAAAGTCCATATACACAACATCAATTGCACTACCCTCACCAACCCTCTCTGTTACTTCATCAAAGAACTCAATCAAGTTAGTCAAACAAGATTTGCCTTTAACAAATTTGTGCTGGCTTTCATTTATTAACCTATATTTTACAGGTGCCAATTAATTTTGTCCCAGATTAATGCCTCTAAAAGTTTCCCCACTACTGACGTTAGGCCGACTGGCCTGTAATTGCCGGGTTTATCCCCCTTCCCTTTTTTTGAATAGGTGTGTAACATTTGCAGTCCTTCAGTCCTCCGCCCCCATATCTATTGAGGATTGGAAGATTGTGGCCAGAGCCTCTGCAGTTTCCACCCTTGCTTCCCTCAGCAGCCTAGGATGCATCCCATTTGGACCGGGTGACTTTACTACTTTGAGCGCTGCCAACCTTTTTAGTTCCAACTCTTTTATCTATTTTTATCCTATCTGATTTCTCTTCTACCTCCTTTACTGTGACATTGGCAGCAGCATCATCTTTAGTGAAGACAGATGCAAAATACTCATTCAGTACCTCAGCCATGCCCTCTACCTCCACAAGAAGATCTCCTTCTTGGTCCCTAATCGGTCCCATGCTTCCTTTGACTCCCCTTTTACTATTTATATGTTTATAAAAGACTTTTGGGTTCCCTTTTATGTTGATCACTAATCTATTCTCATACTCTTTGCCCCTCTTTCCTTTTTTAGTTTTCCCCTGTACGTTTTGTATTCAGCTTTGTTCTCTACTGAATTATGAACCCAACATTTATCATAAGCCTCCTTTTTCTGTTTCATTTTAATCTGTTATCTTGAGTCATCCAGGGAGTTCCAGCTTTGGATACCTTGCTTTTCCCCCTCATGGAAATGTCTAGTCAGTACCCAAACTGTCTCCTCTTTGAAGGCCCTCTCCTTGTTCATCTACTGTTTTGCCTGCCAATGTTTGATTCCAATCCATCTTGGCCAGATCCCTTTTCAACTCACTGAAATGAGCCCTCCTCCAGTTGAGTATTCTCACATTTGATTTTTCCCTGTCCTTTTCCATAACTACCCTAAACCTAATATTGTCATCACTATTTCCCAAATGCTCTCTCACTGAAACATGCTCCGCTTGCCCCACTTCATTCCCCACAACCGCTTCCTTTCTCATTGGGCTGGAAACATACTGATCTAGAAAGTTCTCTTGTACACATTTCAGGAATTCCTCCCCCTCTTTACCATTTATACTGTTATTTTCCCAGTCTATATTCGGATAATTGAAATCCCCCATTATCACTATTCTAAAGTTCTTGCATCTTTCTGCAATTTGCAAATTTGCTCCTCTATCTCCTTCCCACTATTTGGCCTATAGTATACACCTAGCAGTGTAATAGCTCCTCTATTCCTTAATTCTAACCAAATAGATTCTGTCTTTCAACTCTCAAGTACATCATCTGTTTCTAGTGCTGTAATAGTATCTTTGATTAATAATGCCACCGCCTCCTTTTTTCCTTCCCTATCTTTCCTGAATACGTTGTAGCAGGAATATTAAGTGCCCAATCCTCCCCTTGGTGAGCCAGGTCTCCGTTATTGCCAATATATCATAATCCCATGAACATAAGAAATAGGAGCAGGAGTAGGCCATACGGCCCCTTGAGCCTGCTCTGCCATTCAGTAAGGTTATGGCTGATCTTCGACCTCAACTCCACTTTCCTGCCCGATTTCCCCCATATCCCTTGATTACCCTAGAGTCCAAAAATCTATTGATCTCAGTCTTGAACATACTCAACAACTCAGTGTCCAAAGCCCTCTGGGGTAGAGAATTACAAAGATTCCTAACCCTCTGTGAAGAATTCCTCCACTTCTCTGTCTAAAATGCCCAACCCCTTATCCTGCGACTATGTCCCCTAGTTCTAGACTCTCCAGCCAGGGGAAACAACCTCTCAGTATCTACCCTGTCAAGCCTCCTCAGAATCTTACATGTTTCAATGAGATCACCTCTTATTCTTCTAAACTCCAGAGAGTATAGGCCCATTCTACTCAATCTCTCCTCATTGGAAAACCCTCTCATCCCAGGAATTAATCTAGTGAACCTTCGTTGCACCGCCTTTAAGGTAAGTATATCCTTCCTTAGATAAGGAGACCAAAACTGAACCCATTACTCCAAGTGAGGTCTCACCAAAGCCCTGTAGATTTGGAGTAAGACTTCCTTACTCTTGTACTCCAACCCCCGTCCAAAAAAGGCCAACATGCCATTTACAATCCTAATTGCTTTCTGTACCTGCATGCTAACTTCGTGTTTCTTTACGCAGACACCCAAATCTCTCTGAACACAAACATTTAATAGTTTCTCACCATTTAAAAGATATTCTGTTTTTCTATTCTTCCTACCAAAGTGAATAACCTCATTTCTCTACATTAGACTCCATCTGCCACTTTCTTACCCACTCACTTAATCTGTCTGTATCCCTTTGCAGATTCTGTGTATCCTCCTCACAGCTTACTTTCCCACCTAGCTTTGTATCATCAGCAAACTTTGGATACATTACACTGGGTCTCGTCATCTAATTCATTAATATAGATTGTAAATAGCTGAGGCACTGATCCTTGCGGCACCCCACTATAGCCTGCCAACCTGAAAATGACCCGTTTATCCCCACACTGTTTTCTGTCCGTTAACCAATCCTCTGTCCATGCTAATATGTTACCCCCAACCCCATGAGCCCTTACCTTGCATAACAACCTTTTATGTGGCACCTTGTCGAATGCCTTTTGAAAATCCAAATATACTACATCCACTGGTTCCCCTTTATCTACCCTGCTAGTTACATCCTCAAAAAATTCTTAATAGATTTGTCAAACATGATTTTCCTTCCATAAAACCCATGTTGACTCTGCCTAATCATATTGTGATTTTCTAAGTGCCCTGTTACCGCTTCCTTAATAATGGATTCCAGCATTTTCCTGACGACTGATGTCAGGCTAACTGGCCTGTAGTTCCCTGTTTTCTCTCTCCCTCCTTTCTTGAATAGCGGGGTTACATTTGCTACCTTCCAATCCATTGGGACCATTCCAGAATCTAGGGAATTTTGGAAGATCATAACCAATGCATCCACTATCTCTGCAGTCACCTCTTTTAGAACCCGAGTGAGATTTTACTCTCAGTTGCTGGTAATTGACCTGACTCCAATTTGGTAAAAATTCACAAGAAGACTAATGCACGCAGTGTTGGGGCAGTGATTTACACCACAGAGCAAGAGATGATATCACCCGTTCCGCACTGGGTCGAGTCGTGTCTGTCCAGGAGTTTGGAAGAAAGTGTGCTTTCCACCCCCCTGGGGTATCTTCGTCGATTGATCCGGATTGTTCATCAAAGTTACCTTACTCCTGCTAAGTCTCTACAAACTACAACCAGTGCAGGGTGCTCTTTTTATGCCACTTTTCGGGGTGGACTCAGGGTTAGCTATTGACATGGGCCCTTGCCCTATTGGGGTCTCCCAAAATGGCGCGGTGCCCAGTGGTGCCTCGAGTTCTTTGTTTCTTTAAGGAAAAAGGGTCAGCCTTCCCCACCTTTCAGTGGTCTACGAAACAACTTGTGTCCCACCTCTGGCCTTAACCAATCATCACCTTACACAGTGTCTTAAAACTGTTATGCCTCATCTTATCTGGTCCTGGCTTTGCATCAAGGCTAGGAATCCATGGTCCCCCAGGCCTTCTTTCACTCCTTCAGATTCCAGGCCAGGTTTCATGGACCAGTCTATAAGGCTTCATTGTTTTATGACTACCCAGCATCTGATAAGAGTTTCTGTCAAGAATGTTTGTTTCATCTATTAGCTTGTTCATGTACACCGGCCAGAGGCGAAATGTTAAGGCTGCCATTCCGGTATGTTAATGCTTTTAAGAGCTTCCTGCCCTGATATCAGTCCTGCTCGATTTACATATCCAGCACCAAAGTATTTAACTACACAAAATCATATATATATATATAAAAAGAGAGATATGTACAGACACCATTCTAAATATTTCACTTGTCCACTGTACTAATGAGCAAGGGTACAATCTTATACCCTAGGATGTCGGCCATCAGCTCCAGAGGATTTATTGACTTTTAGTACCTTTAGTTTCCCCATTACTTTTTCGCTACTGATATTAATTACTTTAAATTCCTCACTTTCATTAGCCCCTTGGTTCCCTACTATTTTTGGTATGCTTTTTGTGTCTTCTACTGTGAAGACAGATGCAAAGTATTTGTTTAATGTTTCTGCCATTTTCTTCCCCATTATAATTTTTTTAATATTCATTCATGGGATGTGGGTGTCGCTGGCGAGGCCGGCATTTATTGCCCATCCCTAATTGCCATTGAGAAGGTGGTGGTGAGCCGCCGCCTTGAACCGCTGCAGTCCGTGTGGTGAAGGTTCTCCCACAGTGCTTTTAGGTAGGGAGTTCCAGGATTTTGACCCAGCGATGATGAAGGAACGGCGATATATTTCCAAGTCGGGATGGTGTGTGACTTGGAGGGGAACGTACAGGTGGTGGTGTTCCCATGTGCCTGCTGCCCTTGTCCTTCTAGGTGGTAGAGATTGTGGATTTGGGAGGTGCTGTCGAAGAAGCCTTGGCGAGTTGCTGCAGTGCATCCTGTGGATGGTACACACTGCAGCCACGGCGCGCCGATGGTGAAGGGAGTGAATGTTTAGGGTGGTGGATGGGGTACCAATCAAGCGGGCTGCTTTGTCCTGGATGGTGTCGAGCTTCTTGAGTGTTGTTGGAGCTGCAATCATCCAGACAAGTGGAGAATATTCCATCACACTCATGATTTGTGCCTTGTGGAAAGGGTTTGGGGAGTCAGGAGGTGAGTCACTCGCCACAGAATACCCAGCCTCTGACCTGCTCTTGTAGCCACAATATTTACGTGGCTGGTCCAGTTAAGTTTCTGGTCAATGGTGACCCCCAGGATGTCGATGGTGGGGGACTCGGCTATGGTAATGCCATTGAATGTCATGGGGAGGTGGTTAGAACATAAGAACATAAGAACATAAGAAATTGGAGCAGGAGTAGGCCAATCGGCCCCTCGAGCCTGCTCCGCCATTCAATAAGATCATGGCTGATCTGATCCCAACCACAAATCTAAAGAACACAAGAAGTCGGAGCAGGACCCGGCCACATAGCCCCTGGGCCCTCTCCGCCACCCACAGGGCATTGACCGATCCGAACTCAGCTTCATGTCCAATTTCCTGCCCGCTCCCCATAACCCCTAATTCCCTTTACTTCTAGGAAACTGTCTATTTCTGTTTTAAATTTATCTAATGATGTAGCTTCCACAGCTTCCTGGGGCAGCAAATTCCACAGACCTACCACCCTCTGAGTGAAGAAGTTTCTCCTCATCTCAGTTTTGAAAGAGCAGACCCTTATTCTAAGATTATGCCCCCTAGTTCTAGTTTCACCCATCTTTGGGAACATCCTTACTGCATCCACCCGATCAAGACCCTTCACAATCTTATATGTTAGGCTCTCTCTTGTTGGAGATGGTCATTGCCTGGCACTTGTCTGGCGCAAATTTTACTTGCCACTTATGAGCCCAAGCCTGGATGTTGTCCAGGTCTTGCTGCATGCGGGCTCGGACTGCTTCATTATCTGAGGGGTTGCGAATGGAACTGAACACTGTGCAATCATCAGCGAACGTCCCCATGAGTCAGTAGAGGTGCTGCCGAGCCACTCTTGGTGATGGACATTGAAGTCCCCCACCCAGAGTACATTCTGTGCCCTTGCTACCCTCAGTGCTTCCTCCAAGTGATGCTCAACATGGAGGAGGACTGATTCATCAGCAGAGAGAGGGCGGTAGGTGGTAATGAGCAGGAGGTTTCCTTGCCCATGTTTGACCTGATGCCATGAGATTTCATGGGGTCCAGAGTCAATGTTGAGGACTCCCAGGGCCACTCCCTCCTGACTGTATATCACTGTACCGCCACCTCTGGTGGGTCTGTTCTGCCGGTGGAACAGGACATACCCAGGGATGGTGATGGAAGAGTCTGGGACATTGGCTGAAATGTATGATTCTATGAGTATGGCTATGTCAGGCTGTTGCTTGACTAGTCTGTGGGACAGCTCTCCCAATTTTGGCACAAGTCCCCAGATGTTACTGAGGAGGACTTTGCAGGGTCGACTGAGCTTGGTTTGCCTTGTCGTATCCGGTGCCTAGTGGTCTGATGCCAGGTGGTCTGTCTAGTTTTATTCTTATGACTTTTTGTAATGAGATTGTAATTTCAATTTCTCCTGACTCAGCCTCTAAGGAGCCAATGTTTACTTTTGCTACTCTTTTTACATGGAGAAGCTCTTATAATCTGTTTTTGTGTTTCTTGCGAGCTTACTTTTATATTCTGTTTTTTCCCTTTTTTATCAATTTTTTAGTCATCCATTGCTGGTTTCTAAAACTCTCCCAATCCTCAGACTTACTACTCTTCCTCGCAACATTATAGGCCTCTTCTTTTAAGCTGATACTATCCTTAACTTCATTAAGTTAGCCACGGACGAATCACTTTTCCTGTGGAGTTTTTATTTTTTAACGGAATGTAAATTAGTTGAGAATATTGAAATATTTCTTTAAATATTTGCCATTGCTTATCTACCATCATACCTTCTGGTCTAATTTCCCAATCTACTTTAGCAAACTTGCCCCTCATACCTATGTAATTGGCTTTATTTAAGTTTAAGACTCTAGTTTCGGACTTAAGTACGTCACTCTCAAACTCAACGTGTAATCTATCATACTATGATCAATCTTCCCCAGAGGATCCTTTACTGTGAGATTATTAATTAACCCTGTCTCATTACACAATAGAAGATCTAAAATAGCCTGTTCCCTTGTTGGTTCCACAGAACCATAGAAAAGATACAGCACAGAAGGGAGCCATTCAGCCCATCGTGTCCGCGCCGGCTCGAAGAACAACCAGGTGCCCATTCTAATCCCACCTTCCAGCACCCGGTCCGTAGCCCTGCAGCTTACAGCACTTTAGATGCAGGTCCGGGTATTTTTTAAGTGTTGAGGGTCCCTGCCTCTACCACCAATTCGGGCAGCGAATTCCATACACCCACCGCCCTCTGGGTTAAAAAAAAAGTTTTTCCTCATGTCCCCTCTAATCCTTCTGCCAATCAGCTTAAATCTATGTCCTCTAGTTCTTGAACTCTCTGCTAGGGGAAACAGGTACTTCCTGTCTACTCTATCTGGGCCCCTCATAATTTTGTACACCTCAATCAAGTCACCCCTCAGCCTCTTCTGCTCCAAGGAAAACAACCCCTGTCTATCCAATCTCTCCTCAATTTTCAAGCCCTGGCAACATTCTTGTAAATCTTTTCTGCACTCTCTCCAGAGCAATTACATCCTTCCTGTAATGTGGTGACCAGAACTGCGCACAGTACTCCAGCTGTGACCTTACCAGCATTTTATACAGTTCCATCATTACATCCCTGTTTTTATATTCTATACCTCGGCTAATAACGGAGAGCATTCCATTTGCCTTCTTCACAACCTTATCTACATGTACTGCCACCTGCAGGGACCTGTGCATATGCACTCCAAGGTCTCTCACTTCCTCGACCCCTCTCAATATATTCCCGTTTATTGCGTATTCCCTTTTACTGTTTGCCCTTCCTAAGTGCATTACCTCACACTTCTCTGGGTTGAACTCCATTTGCCACTTTTCCACCCACTCCACCAACCCATTAATATCTTCTTGGAGTCTACACTGTCAACTACATGGCCAATTTTTGTGTCATCTGCAAATTTGCTAATCATGCCCCCTGCATTCAAATCCTAATCATTAATATATACCACAAACAGCACTGAGCCCTGTGGCACACCACTGGAAACGGATTTCCATTCGCAAAGACATCCATCGACTTTTACCCTTTTGTTTCCTGTTACTGAGCCAATTTTGGATCCAATTTGCCACATTTCCCTGTATCCCATGGGCTTTTACCTTTCTGACCAGTGTGTCATGTGGGACCTTGTCAAATGCCTTACTAAAATCCATGTAGACAACATCCACTGCACTACCCTCATCAATCCTCCTTGTCACTTCCTCAGAGAATTCAATCAGATTTGTAAGGCATGACCTTCCCTGAACAAATCCATGCTGACTATCCCTGATTAAACCATGCCTTTCCAAGTGACAGTTTATCCTATCTCTCGGTATTGATTCTAATAGTTTGCCCACCACCGAGGTAAGACTGACCGGCCTATAATTGTTTGGCCTTTCCCTCGTACCCTTTTTAAACAATGGTACTGCTTTTGCAGTCTTCCAGTCCTCCGGTACTTCCCCTGTATCTAGTGAGGATTGGAAAATGATCCTCGGAGCGTCCGCTATTTCCTCCCTGGCTTCCTTCAATAGCCTAGGAAACAATCCATCCGGCCCTGGTGACTTATCAACTTTCAAGGATTCCAGTCCCTCTAGTACTTCCTCTCTCGTTATGTTTACCTTATCCATGATGTATTGTTCTAGGAAACTGTGTCAAATGCATTCCATGAACTCGTCCTCCAGACTGCCTTTGCCATTTTGATTTGTCCAGTCTGTATGAAGATTAAAGTCCCCCATGATTATTACATTACCTTTTGTTCCAAACCCCTATTATTTTACACTGTCCAACGGTATAGCTACTATTAGGGGGCCTATAAACTACTCCCACCAGTATTTTCTGCCCCTTGTTATTTCTTATTTCCACCCATACTGATTCTACTTCCTGATGCTCCGAGCCAAGATCCTTTCTCACTACTGTCCTTATGTCATCCTTTATTATCAAGGCTACCCCCCCATCCCCAAATATTACTTTTCCATTTTGTCTTTACGAAACATTAAGTACTCTGGAATATTTAGTTCCTAACCTTGCAACCACGACTCTGTCATGGCGATTAGATCAAACCCATTTATCTGTGTGCCACTAATTCGTCTGTCTTGTTACAAATGCTTTGTGCATTCAGATAGAGAGGCTGCTTGTGCCTGCAGCTCACCAATCTTATTTACCACGCTCCGTGCATTTATGTACTTGCACTCTTAAATCCCCCATCTTAATCTGCCTTGTATTTCCCCCCTGTCTGATCCCTCCTATTTCTGAACTACTCTTTATTGTAATACTGTTTGTCTCTCCCAGTCCTGTGTGCACCTTGTATCTCTTCTCCAATGCTTCATCCTGGTGCCCCTCACTCTGCCAAATTAGTTTAAACCCTCCCCCACAACATTGTTAACCTCCCCGCGAGGCCAGTCCACCTTGTACAGGTCCCTCCTGCCCCAGACCTGGTCCCAATACCCCAGGAATCTGTAGCCCTCCCTCCTGCGCCATTTCTCCAGCCACGTGTTATCCTGTCTTACCAGTGCATCTGTACTCACTAGCACATGGCACTAGGAGTAATCCAGAGATTACTACCTTTGATATCCTGCTCTTTAACTTCCTCCCTAGTTCCAGAAACTCTGTCTGGAGGACCTCAACCCGTTTCCTACATATTTCATTGGTTCCCACATGGACCACGACTTCTGGCAGCTCCCCCTTCCCACACAAAATGTTCTGCATCCATTTGGTGATGTCCTTTACTCTGGCACCAGGGAGGCAACGCACCAGGGAGGCAACACACCATGTGCGACTCACATCGGCGGTTGCAGAAACACCTGTCTGTCCCCCCTAACCATCAAATCCCCTATGACCACTGCATTTCTACACGTCACTGTGCCCCCTGTGCAGTTATTTGCCCCACAGTGCCCTGGATGTGCTCTGGACTACACTCCCCCGAGGTGTCATCAGCCTCAACATTATTCAGCACTGAAAACCGGTTTGAGAGTGCCACGCTCCTGGAGGATTCCTGCACTTCCTGTCTCTTTCCCCCCCCCCCCCCCCCCCTGCCCGATGGCCACCCACTTACTATCCACCCACTTTCTGTAGCTGTGGGGTAATTACCTCTTGGAACATGCATCCAGGAAATTCTCAGCTTCCTGAAATCCTGAGCTTGAGTTCAAGCAACTGGAGGCACTTCCTGCACAAATGGCTATCCAAGACACATGAAGCATCCTGGAGTTCCCACATGAAACAGGAATTGTAGGCAACGGGTCTCAGATGTTCCATCATATTGTGTAAAAATCTATCTACAACATCTAAAACATATAGATATGTTTTTAGTTTAGTATCCCCTTACTATTTATTTATTTATGTATACCAGATATTTTATTTAATGCAATTTGGATCCAGTTAATGTTGGTGTCCTCTACTTAACTTTTAATTTTATCCCCTTAGATCTAATTAATTACTGATTATTTATATATTTACTTATTTACTGTTGCCCCTTGGTTTAAATTACTTAGCACCTCCTTCCCCCTCTGCACCGAATTCCCACTCTCTCCAAACTCCCGTCATCACTCTGTTTAGCAAGCTACTCCATTTAGCAGATTCACCCATCTCTCGCCAAGCTTTTTGCATGCTATTTTTTTCTTCCAAATTTTTGCCTTTCTCCCCTCCTACCTGAAGCCCCTAGTCTTGCTATGATGTGTTTCTGTGGGTACTGGCAGCTCTCTGGTGCCCTGTTCACACTGCCATTCTTCATATGAGCTAAAACAGCAATTGTCAGCAAGTTAATTGACCATGGAAGACATCACCGCCCAGCCTGATCCCCTCAGACTGATATCCATGTTTGTGCGTTTTCCCTCTTTAACCTAGGCAAGCTGAGGCTACTTCTAGAGTCCAGTTGCTGCCTTGCCTGAGTTTGATGAAGTCACCACAGAACAATATTGAGCTAGTACCACTGGGGTGACTTCTTCATGGAGCGTTTAGAATGTACAGCCCACCCCACTCCCCCTCCCCCATGACCAGTACAGTATGCTGAAGATGTATAATTTTGGGACAGACATGATAATTCCACATAGATTATAAGATATTTCCACAGATGTTTTGACATGACATCAGTTGAAGTTGGTGAAATAAGGGTAATGTAATGCTTCAGGGTAGTTATGAGCCAGCCATCACAAATTGTTTATTCCTTGATTTGTGAAGAAAACAAATCAGTGTGTGATTGGTAATTTGACCGGTAGAATCATACAGCACAGAAGTAGGCCATTCGGCCCATCGTACCTGTGCCGGCTCTTTGAAAGAGCTATCCAATTAGTCCCACTCAGCAACGTCTTGAATTTATATAGCGCCTTTAACGTACTGAAACATTCCATGGCTCTCCTCTGCTCTTTCCCCATAGCCCTGTAAATTTTTCCTTTCCGAGTATATATCCATTTCCCTCCTGAAAGTTATTATTGAATCTGTTTCCACCACCTTTTCATGCAGTGAATTCCAGATCATAACTCGCATTGTAAAAAAAAATGAATTTTCAACTCTAAAATTAATGAAATCATTTTCCATCTATTGTATTAGTTTTTGGCAACTTACAACAACATGCTGCAATATTCCCCATGTACAGGAAGATGTCTAGGAGCATTGAGAAGGTGAAACTGGACACCAAGCAGAAGGAATAACCTGGAGGATTGAGGAGGAGAGCAAAGGATTGGTCGAAAAGAGGGGTTTTGAAAGCCAGAATCGAGATAGGAAGTTCCAGAGAATGGAAGTGTAGTGGTTCATGCAATGATCACCAGTGGTGCAGTGAAGGAGCTGAGAATAAGGAGTAATTCAATGTCAGAGGATGGAAGTGCAGTGGTTCATGCAATGATCACCAGTGGTGCAGTGAAGGAGCTGAGAATAAGGAGTAATTCAATGTCAGAGGATGGAAGTGCAGTGGTTCATGCAATGATCACCAGTGGTGCAGTGAAGGAGCTGAGAATAAGGAGTAATGCAATGTCAGAGGATGGAAGTGCAGTGGTTGAAGCAATGATCACCAGTGGTGCAGTGAAGGAGCTGAGAATAAGGAGTAATTCAATGTCAGAGGATGGAAGTGCAGTGGTTGAAGCAATGATCACCAGTGGTGCAGTGAAGGAGCTGAGAATAAGGAGTAATTCAATGTCAGAGGATGGAAGTGCAGTGGTTCATGCAATGATCACCAGTGGTGCAGTGAAGGAGCTGAGAATAAGGAGTAATTCAATGTCAGAGGATGGAAGTGCAGTGGTTCATGCAATGATCACCAGTGGTGCAGTGAAGGAGCTGAGAATAAGGAGTAATTCAATGTCAGAGGATGGAAGTGCAGTGGTTCATGCAATGATCACCAGTGGTGCAGTGAAGGAGCTGAGAATAAGGAGTAATTCAATGTCAGAGGAGGGTACATGTGGACATGTACAGCCTGAGGAGATTCATGAGGTAAAGTGAGGCAGGCAATTCAGGGATTTAAAAAATATACTGGGGTAAAGGAAGGGCAAGATTGAATTTACTGAAGTGTTTGCAATTTTTCAGTTGTCTAACTGCTTCAGAATGGGGCATGCAACCATTTATTCAAGATATTTTATTCCTAGTGCTTAATCATTTGTACTCTGTTTTGGTGATCTTAAACTATTAAGCTGTAGATCCGATTAGTCTTTTCCCATGCACTGAATATTATTCATATCAATAGCTAGAGTTATAATGGAAGCTGCTTTCGGATATCAAATGTCAAAATGGAGGCCAGGATGTAGAATGAATGTGCTGAGGGGTGGGGGGGCTTTACTAAAGAAATGGATAAATATTTGAGGAAATACAAATTTTAAAGCGAATGGGACTAAGTGGGTAGTTCTTTCAGAGAACATGAGCAGGCACGATGGGCCGCCTGCTATGCTGTAAAATCCTATGATTCTATGTCGCTACTGCTTGAGTAAAAAGTAATCAGGATACAGGGACTTTATTTGAGAGTTGGGTGACATGGGCGTATCTGCTCATTAATGTACAACAGCAACTTGCATTTATATCGTGCTTTTAACATAGTAAAACGTCCCAAGGCGTTTCACAGGCGTGTTATCAGACAAAATTTGACACCGAGCCACAGAGATATTAGGACAGGTTATCAAACACTTGGTCGAAGAGGTAGGTTTTAAGGAGCGTCTTAAAGGAGGAAAGAGAGGTGGAGAGATTTAGGGTGGGAATTCCAGAGCTTAGCGTCTCGGCAGCTGAAGGCATGGCCACCAGTGGCGTTGTGATGAAAATCGGGGATGTGCAAGAGGCCAGAATTGGAGGAACACAGATCTCGTTGGGCTATCGGGCTGGAGGAGGTTACAGAGATAGGGAGGGACGAGGCCATGGAGAGATATGAAAATTTTAAATTCGAGACGTTGCTCGACCAAGAGCCAATGTAGGCCGGCAAGCACAGAGGTGACGGCTGAACAGGACTAGGTCCAGTGGTCAATACAGTATTTACAGAGTAATAGTTAATCCTGTTCCATTCAGTATCGCTTCCAGTTCATAGGGGACTTGGTCTGCTGTTGACATTGCCTGTGATGCTCTCTTTCCCTCCACCCCCCCCCCCCCCCCCACAATTTCCTTGTCCGCAAAATCAAACCTCCCCCAGGCTGCTTAGCTTTGAACCCGCATCTATTTCCAGTTGCTCTCCTATTTCCCCTCGTACCATGCCCATTACACTGCTGACTACCTGTTCTCCCAAGTGTGAGTTATTCTACTGCTGTCCTGAGAAGTGATGTTCTCGCTGGGTGCCACGCTATGTTTTCAAAGGAATCCCTTAAGTTCTTTTTATCTTTTTCTAAAAACAGACAATTGCAACAGCAGAATGAAGAGTTGTGCCGAAGGCTGACCCACAGCACACACAAGTTGGAGATTATGGAGACTGACTTTGAATCGAGTCGCCATTACCTTGAGGCAGAGTTGAGCCATGCCCGGGAAGAGATGGACAAACTGAGGGACAAATTTCGCAGGTCAGCAGCTCGACAATGTGTTGGTTAATTTTTTACATACTGATCTGTAGAGAACAAAGATTTAGCATGTTACATTGGCAATTTCAACTTGAGTGTTTACTGTTGTTCAGGCTTTTGTCCAACGTTTTGAAAAACGTGTTGCCTGCCTAAATTTTAGACTAAGGGATGCTCATTAGTGTTGGAGACACAAGTAACATGGGAAGGCTAGACGTGGAGAAAATATTTGTGACTACTGTTAAACTAAGTTGAACAGAATGTTCTTTTAGGGAGGGGTTACTTTGTGACCAGCACGCTGGTTAGTCAGACAGAACAATTGAAAGGCAGTTACAGGAGCATCTAGCTTGAGCTTCACTTGGTGAGCTTATCGATGTATTTCCGTAGTCCTGTGTTGTAACGTTCGTCTGGAGTGCTTGACCTATACAGGTGCACACTGTTTGCAGTTTCTGTCCTACTATACTGGCGGATAAGAATTTTCAGATGAGTTTTATAGATTTTAGCTTTTTTTCTCCTCCTCCTTACTTTTGGCTTTATTCATTCAACAATGAATGGAGACAGCTCCGAGAATTCTAGAATACTGATCCCTGCATTAGAGGATTGAGCTGTGAGGAAAGACTGGAGAAATCTGGGTTTTCCAACCTCATTCCTTATCTCTCTAATCTCCTCCAGCTCGACAAACTCCCACCCCATCCCAAACAGACTTGACCTCTTGTGCAATCTCCTCCCCCCCGCCCCCCCCACCCTTCACCCCACCGTTGGTTGCTGTGCTACCCAGGTTCTACTCTGAAATTTTGTCCTTAAACCCCTCCATCTGCCTCTACTCCTTTAAGATCCTTCTTAAAACCAAGCTTTTGGTATTTCCAATATTATATAAATGCTTGTTGTAATAGTTGGTGAAAGGAGGTAACTTTATATAGATACATGAGATGGTAAACAAATTAGAAAACAGGAATCTGCAGCGCGACAAACTAAATGATAAGACTAAAAACAGAAAATGCCAGAAACACTGACAGATCAGGCAACATCCGTAGAGAGAGAAATAGTTAACGTTTTAGGTCGATGATCTTTAATAGAAATTCGGATGATAGGGCAGTGGGTTCAAACTAGTCAAAGGAAAATTTCAGACTGATAACAGGCAGGTCTTCACACAAAGTGATGATCACATGCAATGGAGGCAAAAACCCTGGAATAATTGGAGATGATTAGATGCTGTAATGGGGGACTGAAGGATCTTTCTGCATAGACAAGCTAAGATGAGTTGAATGACCTTCATCTACCAATGGATGTCTGTATTAAAGTAGGAACTTTTATTTATATCGTGCCCAAAGTGATTCCCATCCAATTAATTATTTTTGAAGTGCAAGAACTGTTATATAGGCAAATATGACAGCCAATGTTTCACACACAGGGCCCTGCAGATGGGAAATGAAGTGAATAATGAGCTAATCGGTGGTGTTGGTTGAGAGAAGAATGTTGGCCAGGATACCAGGAGAATTCTCTACTTTTCTTTGAGTAATGCCATGGGACCGTTAACAGCCACTTGAGCTGGCAGATAGCGCCTTGGTTTAATGTTGCATCCAAAAGACAGTGCCTCCTTTAATGCAGCACGCTCTCACTATCTGCTCAACTCCTGGAGTGGAGCTTGATCCCACAACCCGATTGCATTGAGGGCACCATAACTCAGTCAAGCTGGCACTTGACATGAAAGTAATGTTTGAATCTTTTAGTTCTCCCAGTGAAGTGTATGAGATATCTAATGTTGGTTCTATACATATCAGATTTGATTGTTTGTAGGCTTTTCTTTTGTTTGTAGTTCTCCATTCTTGTTCCCGTGTACAATGTATTACTTCAGTGCTGTGACCTATCAAGTTTTTCAGTATTTGTACCTTTTTATTCCTGGGGAGCTGACAACTGACTTGTTCTACATAAATGATTCACCACAATGCTTGTAAAAACTGAAATGGATTTTGTTTTCTCTGCCCTTGTAGATTACAGAATAGTTACACTGCATCCCAGCGAGCTAATCAGGAGCTGGAGGACAAGCTGCATGCCCTGGTGAGTGACCCTGTCAATGTAGTTCCCCATTTGAAGGGGAATCAGTGTTTGATTTTCACAGCGTGCAGCCATTGCACAGTGCTGACGCCTGAGGAGTGCTAAGAAAGTTTATCCTTCAGCATTGTTAATGTAACAGGTACCATCCTGTACTATCACATCTTAATTTGTAATGTTTTTATTATAGTCACTCATCTGCTTTTTTTTCATGTGAATAAGATTGTATTGTTTGGTGATGAAATGCCACTCTGATCCCCTGAAGGTGTTGCCTGTATTTGGTGTTGTGTTTGCATTTTGCCTGGTGGTCATCACCTAGTATCAATGTTTACATTGCCCAAATAGTGTGAGGGGTAATGTGTTGAGGAAAGATTGAGTGCAGTAAATAATCTTTGAATGAGTTTGCTGGTGAGCATAAGTTTTCCATCGTGTAATATGTCAAATTTGTAATTGTGCTTCTGATATTCTGAAGGCAGGTTAAAGAAAGAGAAAACTTGCATTTATATAGCGCCTTTCACAGCCTCAGGATGTCCCAAAGCACTTTACAGTCAAAGTACCTTTTGAAGTGTAGTCACCCTGTAATGTAGCAGCAACCAATTTGCTCACAGCAAGGTCCCACAAACAGCAATGAGGTAATGACCAGATAATCTGTTTTATTGATGGTTGAGGGATAAATATTGGCCAGGAAGAACTGCTGCTCTTCTTCGAATAGTGCCATGGGATCTTTTGCAACCATCTGCCTGTGTTGTGTTGCCTACCTGGTGCCAGGGTTAAGGACATCTTCTCAGGGCTGGAGAGAAACTTGGAGTGGGAGAGGGAGGATCCAGTTGTCGTGGTCCACGTAGGTACCAACGACATAGGTAAGAGGTTCTGCTGAGGGAGTTTGAGCAGCTAGGGACTAAATTAAAAAGCAGAACTACAATGATGATAATCTCCAGATTATTACCTGAGCCACAAACAAATTGGCACAGGGTAAATCAGATCAGAGAGATGAATGCGTGGCTCGAAGATTGGTGTTGGGGAAGTGGGTTTCGATTCATGGGGCACTGGCACCAGTACTGGGGAAAGAGGGAGCTGTTCCGCTGGGACGGGCTTCACTTGAACCATGCTGGGACCAGTGTTCTGGAAAACCAAATAACTAGGGCGGTAGAGAAGGCTTTAAACTAAATAGAGGGGGGGAGGGCTCAGGTGGGGCGAAGTTTAGATTGATAAAGAGAAAAGACAAGGAAGTAGTACAGGAAAGTGATGGGGGTAATGATAAACAGAGTGTGTCATGAAGGGACAGAGCGTACAACATAGAGTGCACTAGCAAATGGGGCCGGGGTAGGAAAGAATGGTAAAAAGACAAAATTAAAGGTTCTTTATCTGAATGTGCGCAGCATTCGTAATAAGATAGATGAATTGACAGCACAAATAGAAACAAATGGGTATGATCTCATGGCCATTACAGAGACGTGGTTGCAAGGTGACCAAGGTTGGGAGCTAAATATTCAGGGTTATTTAACATTTCGGAAGGATAGGAAAAAAGGTAACGGTGGCGGGGTAGCTCCGTTAATAAAGGATGAAATTGCTATAATAGTGAGAAATGATCTTGGCTCAGAAGATCAAGATGTCAAATCAATTTGGGTGGAGGTAAGAAATAGCAAGGGAAAGAAATCACTGGTGGGAGTAGTATATAGGCTCCCTAACAGTAGCTACACTGTAGGGCAAAATATTAATCAGGAAATAAGGGGGGCTTGTAAAAAAGGTAATGCAATAATCATGGGCGATTTTAACTTTCACATAGATTGGACAAATCAAATTGGCAAAAATAGCCCTGAGGAGGAGTTCATAGAGTGTATTAGGGACTGTTTCTTAGACTAATACGTCGGGGAACTAACCAGGGAACAGGCCATTTTGGATCTGATAATGGGTAACGAAACAGGATTAATTAATGATCTCAAAGTAAAGGATCCCTTGGGAAGCAGTGATCATAACATGATAGAATTTCACATCCAGTTTGAGAGCGAGAATCTTGGGTCTGAAACTACTGTATTAAACTTAAATAAGGGCAATTATAAAGGAATGAGGGCGGAATTGGCTAACGTGGACTGGGTAAACAGATTAGCTGGTATGACGGTGGATAAGCAGTAGCAAACATTTAAAAAGATATTCGCAACAAAAATATATCCCTGTGAGCAGGAAAGACTCCACAAAAAGGGTGAACCAACCATGGCGAGCTAAGGAAGTCAAGGATGATATCAGGTTAAAAGAAAAAGCATACAACATGGCAAAGTAGTGGACAGGGGAATGTCAATGGATGTTATTTATATGGACTTCGAGAAGGCATTTGATAAAATCCCACATAAGAGACTGTTAGCTAAGATAGAAGCCCACGGAATCGAGGGAAAAGTACGGACTTGGTTAGGAAATTGGCTGAGCGAAAGGCGACAGAGAGTAGGGATAATGAGTAGGTACTCACATTGGCAGGTTGTGACTAGTGGAGTCCCGCAGGGATCTGTCTTGGGGCCTCAATTATTCACAATATTTATTAACGACTTAGATGAAGGCATAGAAAGTCTCATATCTAAGTTTGTCGATGACACCAAGATTGGTGGCATTGTAAGCAATGCAGATGAAAACATAAAATTACAAAGCGATATTGATCGAATGGGCAAAACTGTGGCAAATGGAATTCAATGTAGACAAATGTGAGGTCATCCACTTTGGACCAAAAAAGGATAGAACAGGGTACTTTCTAAATGGTAAAACGTTAAAAACAGTGAATGTCCAAAGGGACTTAGGGGTTCAGGTACACAGATCATTGAAGTGTCATGAACAGGTGCAGAAAATAATCAATACGGCTAATGGAATGCTGGCCTTTATATCTAGAGGACGAGAGTACAAGGGGGCAGAAGTTATGCTGCAGCTATACAAAACCCTGGTTAGACCGCACCTGGAGTATGTGAGCAGTTCTGGGCACCGCACCTTCGGAAGGTCATATTGGCCTTGGAGGGAGTGCAGCGTAGGTTTACGAGAATGATACCCGGACTTCAAGGGTTACGTTACGAGGAGAGATTACACAAATTGGGGTTGTATTCTCTGGAGTTTCGAAGGTTAAGGGGTGATCTGATCGAGGGGAACAGATAGGGTGGATAGAGAGAAACTATTTCTGCTGGTTGGGGATTCTCGGAGTAGGGGGCACAGTCTAAAAATTAGAGCCAGACCTTTCAGGAGTGAGATGAGAAAACATTTCGACACACAAAGGGTGGTAGAAGTTTGGAACTCTCTTCCACAAACGGCAATTGATACTAGCTCAATTGCTAAATTTAAATGTGTGATAGATAGCTTTTTGGCAACCAAAGGTATTAAGGGATATGGGCCAAAGGCAGGTTTATGGAGTTAGATCACAGATCAGCCATGATCTTATCAAATGGCGGAGCAGGCACGAGGGGCTGAATTTTTAAAAATTCATTCATGGGATGTGGGCGTCGCTGGCAAGGCCGGCATTTATTGGCCATCCCTAGTTGCCCTTGAATGGCCCACTCCTGTTCCTACTATCACTGGAGAAAAAGTACGAGATAAACTAATGGGTCTAAAGGAAACATGTACCCTGGACCTGATGGCTTGCATCCGAGGGTCTTAAAGGAAGTGGCTACTGAGATAGTGGATGCATTGGTTGTAGTTTCCAATGGGCACGGTAGCATAGTGGTTATGTTACTGGACTAGTAATCCAGAGGCCTGGACTAAAAATCAGAGTCAAATCCACGGCAGCTGGCGAATTTAAATTCAATTAATTAAATAAAATCTGGAATTAAAATACTAGTATCAGTAATGGTGGCCATGAAACTACCGGATTGTCGTAAAAACGCATCTGGTTCACGAATGTCCTTTAGGGAAGGAAACCTGCCATCCTTACCCAGTCTGGCCTAAATGTGACTCCAGACCCACAGCAATGTGGTTGATTCTTAATTGCCCTCTGAAATGGCCGAGCAAGCCACTCAGTTGTAAAATCTCGCTATGAAAAGTCGTCATAAGAATAAAACCGGACGGACCACCCGGCATCGGACCACTAGGCACTGGACATGACAACGGCAAACCAAGCCCAGTCGACCCTGCAAAGTCCTCCTCACTAACATCTGGGGACTTGTGCCAAAATTGGGAGAGCTGTCCCACAGACTAGTCAAGCAACAGCCTGACATAGCCATACTCACAGAATCATACCTTTCAGCCAATGCCCCAGACTCTTCGATCACCATCCCTGAGTTTGTCCTGTCCCACCAGCAGGACAGATCCACCAGAGGTGGCGGTACAGTGATATACAGTCAGGAGGGAGTGGCCCTGGGAGTCCTCAACATTGACTGTGGACTCCATGAAATCTCATGGCATCAGGTCAAACATGGGCAAGGAAACCTCCTGCTGATTACCACCTACCGTCCTCCCTCAGCTGATGAATCAGTCCTCCTCCATATCGAGCACCACTTGGAGGACGCACTGAGGGTAGCAAGGGCACAAAATGTACTCTGGGTGGGGGACTTCAATGTCCATCACCAAGAGTGGCTCGGTAGCATCACTACTGACCGAGCTGGCCGAGTCCTGAAGGACACAGCTGCCAGACTGAGCCTGTGGCAGGTGGTGAGCGAACCAATACGAGGGGAAAAACTTATTTGACCTCGTCCTCACCAATCTACCTGTCGCAAATGCATCTGTCCATGACAGTATTGGCAGGAGCGACCACCGCACAGTCCTCGTGGAGACGAAGTCCCGTCTTTGCACTGAGGACATCGTCCAACGTGTTGTGTGGCACCACCATCGTGCTAAATGGGATAGATTCAGAACAGATCAAGCAGCTCAAAACTGGGCATCCATGAGGCACTGTGGGCCATCAGCAGCAGCAGAATTGTATTCCAGCACAATCTGTAACCTCATGGCCCGGCATATTCCTCACTCTACCATTACCAACAAGTCAGGGGATCAACCCTGGTTCAATGAGGAGTGTAGCAGAGCATGCCAGGAGCAGCACCAGGCGTACCTAGAAATGAGGTGCCAACCTGGTGCAGCTACAACTCAGGACTACATGCATGCTAAACAGCGGAAGCAACATGCTATAGACAGAGCTAAGCAATTCCACGACCAACAGATCAGATCAAATCTGCAGTCCTGCCACATCCAGTTGTGAATGGTGGTGGACAATTAAACAACTAACGGGAGGAGGAGGCTCTGCAAACATCCCCATCCTCAATGATGGCGGAGTCCAGCACGTGAGTGCAAAAGACAAGGCTGAAGCGTTTGCAACCATCTTCAGCCAGAAGTGCCGAGTGGATGATCCATCTCGGCCTCCTCCCGATATCCCCACCATCACAGAAGCCAGTCTTCAGCCAATTCGATTCACTCCACGTGATATCAAGAAACGGCTGAGTGCACTGGATACAGCAAAGGCTATGGGCCCCGACAACATCCCAGCTGTAGTGCTGAAGACTTGTGCTCCAGAACTAGCTGTGCCTCTAGCCAAGCTGTTGCAGTACAGCTACAACACTGGCATCTACCCGACAATGTGGAAAATTGCCCAGGTATGTCCTGTCCACAAAAAGCAGGACAAATCCAACCCGGCCAATTACCGCCCCATCAGTCTACTCTCAATCATCAGCAAAGTGATGGAAGGTGTCGTCGACAGTGCTATCAAGCGGCACTTACTCACAAATAACCTGCTCACCGATGCTCAGTTTGGGTTCCGCCAGGACCACTCGGCTCCAGACCTCATTACAGCCTTGGTCCAAACATGGACAAAAGAGCTGAATTCCAGAGGTGAGGTGAGAGTGACTGCCCTTGACATCAAGGCAGCATTTGACCGAGTGTGGCACCAAGGAGCCCCAGTAAAATTGAAGTCAATGGGAATCAGGGGAAAACTCTCCAGTGGCTGGAGTCATACCTAGCACAAAGGAAGATGGTAGTGTTTGTTGGAGGCCAATCATCTCAGCCCCTGGGCATTGCTGCAGGAGTTCCTCAGGGCAGTGTCCTTGGCCCAACCATCTTCAGCTGCTTCATCAATGACCTTCCCTCCATCATAAGGTCAGAAATGGGGATGTTCGCTGATGATTGCACAGTGTTCAGTTCCATTCGCAACCCCTCAGATAATGAAGCATTCCGAGCCCGCATGCAGCAAGACCTGGACAACATCCAGGCTTGGGCTCATAAGTGGCAAGTAACATTCGTGCCAGATAAGTGCCAGGCAATGACCATCTCCAACAAAAGAGAGTCTAACCACCTCCCCTTGACATTCAACGGCATTACCATCGCCGAATCCCCCACCATCAACATCCTGGGGGTCACCATTGACCAGAAACTTAACTGGACCAGCCATATAAATACTGTGGCTACAAGAGCTGGTCAGAGGCTGGGTATTCTGTGGCGAGTGACTCACCTCCTGACTCCCCAAAGCCTTTCCACCATCTACAAGGCACAAGTCAGGAGTGTGATGGAATACTCTCCACTTGCTTGGATGAGTGCAGCTCCAACAACACTCAAGAAGCTCGACACCATCCAAGATAAAGCAGCCCGCTTGATTGGCACCCCGTCCACCACCCTAAACATTCACTCCCTTCACCATCGGCGCACTGTGGCTGCAGTGTGTACCACCCACAGGATGCACTGCAGCAACTCGCCAAGGCTTCTTCGACAGCACCTCCCAAACCCGCGACCTCTACCACCTAGAAGGACAAGAGCAGCAGGCACATGGGAACAACACCATCTGCACGTTCCCCTCCAAGTCACATACCATCCCGACTTGGAAATATATCGCCGTTCCTTCATCGTTGCTGGGTCAAAATCCTGGAACTCCCTTCCTAACAGCACTGTGGGAGAACCTTCACCACACGGACTGCAGCGGTTCAAGAAGGCGGCTCACCACCACCTTCTCAAGGGCAATTAGGGATGGGCAATAAATGCCGGCCTCGCCAGCGACGTCCACATCCCATGAACGAATAATTAAACAAAATTCACTAGATTCTGGAAAGGTCCCGGCAGATTGGAAAACCACAAACGTAACACCCCTATTCAAGAAGGAAGTGAGACAGAAAGCAGATAACTATAGACCAGTTAGCGTAACATCTGTCATTGGGAAAATGCTAGAATCCATTATTAAGGAAGTAGTTGCAGGACATTTGGAGACTCATAATACAATCATGATACAATCAAGGAGAGTCAACGTGGTTTTATGAAGGGGAAATCGTGTCTGACAAATTTATTAGAGTTCTTTGAGGAAGTAACGGGCAGGGTAGATAAAGAGGAACCAATGGATGCAGTATATTTGGATTTCCAAAAGGCATTTAATAATATGCCATAAGAGATAGGAGCAGGAGTAGGCCATTCGGCCCCTTGAGCCTGCTCCGCTATTCAATGAGATCATGGCTGATCTGATTTTTACCTCAACTCCATTTACCTGCCTTTTCCCCATAAAAGATTACTGCACAAGATAAGAGCTCATGGTGTTGGGGGTAATATACTGGCACGGATAGAGGATTGGCTAACTAACAGAAAACAAAGAGTCGGCATAAAAGGGTCATTTTCAAAATGGCAATCTGTAACTAATGGGGTGCCGCAGGGCTCAGTGCTAGGGCCTCAACTATTTACAATATATATCAATGACTTGGATGAAGGAACAGAGTGTCTTGTGGCCAAATTTGCTGATGAAACAAAGATAGGTGGAAAAGCAAGTTGCCTTGAGGACACAAAGTGTCTGCAAAGGGATATTGACAGGTTAAGCAAAGAGGCAAAAATTTGGCAGATGGAATATAATGTGGGAAAATGTGACGTCATCCACTTTGAGAGGAAAAACAAAAAAGCAAAATATTATTTGAATGGAGAAATACTACAAAATGCTGCGGTACAGAGGGATCTGGGTGTCCTCGTACATGAAACACAAAAAGTCAACATACAGGTGCAGCAGGTAATCCGGAAGGCAAACGGAATATTGGCCCTTATTTCTAGGGGGGTGGAGTATAAAAGCAGGGAAGTCATGCTACAACTGTACAGGGTGCTGGTGAGACCGCACCTGGAGTACTGCGTACAGTTCTGGTGCCCTTATTTAAGGAAGGACATACTTGCGTTGGAGGCAGTTCAGAGAAGGTTCACTGGGTTGATTCCGGGTATGGAAGGGTTGTCTTATGAGGAAAGATTGAACAGGTTGGGTCAATACTCATTGGAATTTAGAAGGATGAGATCTTATTGAAACATACAAGATTCTGAGGGGACTCGATAGGGTCGATGCTGAGAGGATGTAACCCCTCATGGGGAAATCTAAAACTAGGGGGCATAGTCTCAGAATAAGGGGTCACTCGTTTAAGACGGAAATGAGGAGGAATTTCTTCTCCCAGAGGGATGTGAATCTTTGGAATTCTTTACCCCAAAAAGCTGTGGAGGCTGAGTCATTGGATGCATTCAAAGCTGAGTTAGACAAATTTTTGATCAGCAAGGGAGGCAAAGGATATGGGGAAAGTGAAGTTGAGGTAAAAATCAGATCAGTCGTGACCTCATTAAATGGCAGAACAGGCTCGAGGGGCCGAATGGCCTCCTCCTGCTCCTATATCTCATGATCTTATGGTCTGACAGGGCAGATAGGGCCGCGATTTAAAGTCTCATCTGAAAGGTGGCACCTCTGATGGTGCTGCACTCCCACTCCCAAGTGATGGCCTGCATTAAGTGCTCAAGTCTCTCGAGTGGGGCTTGAATCCACAACCTTCTGACTCAGAGGCGAGAGTGCTACCACTGAGACAAGGCTAACACTTAGAAGAACATGCCTTCATGTCCATACAAAAATTAGACTGTTTATTAAAAAATAAACAATATGAAGAGGACAGTTGAATATGTAAAAATAAGCCGGAATGGGTAGTTAGCATTAACCAGGTATTCGTTGAGGTCTTTGCTGGAAACCTATGCGGCTGGTATCGTAGGAACATAGGAACAGGAGTAGGCCATTCAGCTCCTCGTGCCTGCTCCGCCATTTGATAAGATCATGGCTGATCTGTGATCTAACTCCATATACCTGCCTTTGGCCCATATCCCTTAATACCTTTGGTTGCTAAAAAGCTATCTATCTCAGATTTAAATTTAGCAATTGAGCTAGTATCAATTGCCGTTTGCGGAAGAGAGTTCCAAACTTCTACCACCCTTTGTGTGTAGAAATGTTTTCTAATCTCGCTCCTGAAAGGTCTGGCTCTAATTTTTAGACTGTGTCCCCTACTCCTGGAATCCCCAACCAGCAGAAATAGATACTTTCTATCCACCCTATCCGTTACTTCTGGTTAGCGTGGCATTTCTGGAGACAGTAATGCATTTTGGAGGTATATCAGGAACAGAACAAACCAGTACAGATTTTTGGGGGCCAATTTTCGGATGGCCAAGCAGGTGCGTTGGGGACGGGGGGGCTCCTAAAATGGCGGAATCCCGGAGCGTGTTCGGAGCCCAGCTCCAACCTACTGACTTCCGGGTTCCCCAGTGACGCGTTCGGGTGCACACGCAGCTCCCGAATGCGGGACTCCCAACGGCAATTAAAGCCGGCGGGATGATAATTTAGATAGTTATTTAGCTAGTTGAGGTACTTGACAGACCTCATTGAGCGGAGATTTTGGCAGGGGTGCTATTTTGAAGAATCCTCAACGTGTTTCCCGTGCTGTGGGAAACACTTCCCGTTGGAGCAGACGTGTTTCAGCCAGCAGCCAGTGGGAGATGCAAAGGATTATTTGATAGTTGTGAGGAATACCTCATTTATTGCAGCAGGGCACTCTGTCACTTCAGACAAAGTGCCTGCAACACCTTTGTCTTTCCACTCAAAATTATTAATTTATATCCTAAACTCTGCTGTGCAAACACATTTACTTACTTTGCGGACCCCCTCAAACTCACACCGTCAGGATTGGGGGGGGACACGCCATAGCTGCATTCATCACTTCATCCGAGGACGAGCAACATCACCAACCTCGCCAGGCACGCCGTCCACCTCCACCACGTGGAGCTCCACAATACAGTGCTGCACCACAGGCACCTGCACAAAATAGTCGTGCAACTACCCATACACCGACTGTAGGGTGACCCAATGGGTGACATCAAGTGTGGGTGTTCATGGTGAGCGTCATGAAAGGCACTTATTACACAAGCCATTCAAGAATGGCCAAGACGTGGCAGTAGTGGTGACCATAATAATATTTAATGTGCCATTAACAAAAATCAAATATGAATAAAAAAATGACAAACCGTCAAACACCCTTATGCATCCCCTTTGTGCTCACAAAACCTTTGCCTTACGCTTCCGACTACTCCTATGTGGTGCTTCCCCTGTGGCTGCAGCAGAGGTAGTGGCAGGTTGCTCTTGGTCATGCCCTGACCGATTAGATGCTTTGGGCCTACGCCTTCTGGGTTTCGGTGCCCGTGAGGGCCCCTCCAAACACTGCTCCACCTGCACCTGTGCAGGGGCAGACTCGACCACCTGAAGAGGAGGCAGCATTGCGGGTATTGGTTGAGAGGGGGGCAACGGGTGAGACATGGGAGCGCTTTGAGTTACGTCCCCACTTCCATGTCCCCTTTCGCCATCATCCATCTCCTGGGTCAGGCCCACATCACTCCTACCACCCTGCTGAACAACAGTTTGGAGGATGTGTGTGAAGCCTCGTAAGGCCAGTGCTAGTGTATCTGCCTGCCTGTTTAAAGCGGCAGAAAGTTGCTCACCCTGAGGCCGAAGGACCGTTGTCAGGGCCTCAGTGGACTCATTGGTGAGCTGTGCTTGAAGCTCAATGGAGGCGAGCCTTCCCTCCATCGCAGACATTCCCGCACTTACCCCCAACACTATCTCAGATGCCCTCACGTCCCTGTGACAGTATCTCAGAGATTCCCTCCTGTACCTGTGCCACCATTCCACTCATACAGGAATGGATTCCTCCATCCTCTGCGCGATTGTGAAGAGTGCTCGTGGCACCTATTCCAGCACCTCGCAAATGTGCTGCTGCCCCTCGACGACTCTCCTTTTAAAGGATGGCCCCCAGGTTTTAGCATCTGTGTCCAGCTGAGCAGAGCCTGGAGAAGAGTACTCCCACACACGCGGACTCTCCACATCTGCCCCTGCCACAAGTGCCTGCTCGTGCTCTCACGTGTGTGGTAACTCACCATGTGCGACCCGAACTAAGTGAGGAAAGGGACCCACCGAGGTGTGTGTATCTGCGCTGGTGGATGGCTCGCTCAGATGTGACAGTGCCCCCTCAGAAGCCGGCAGATCCTCTGAGGAATCGCCCTCCGTCGTCACGGCGGTCGCTGAAGGCCCTGTAAGAGAACAGAAGGCAATATTTTTGTTTATTCATTCATGGGATGTGGGCGTCGCTGACAAATCCCTAATTGTCCTTGAGAAGGTGGTGGTGAGCCGCCTTCTTGAACCACTGCAGTCGGTGTGGTGAAGGTTCTCCCACAGTGCTGTTCGGTAGGGAATTCCAGGATTTTGACCCAACGACAATGAAGGAACGGCGATACATTTCCAAGTCGGATTGGTGTGTGACTTGGAGGGACTGTGCAGGTGGTGGTGTTCCCATGTACCTGCTGCCCTTGTCATCCTAGGTGTTAGAGGTCGTGGGTTTAGGAGGTGCTATCGAAGAAGCCTTGGTGAGTTGCTGCAGTGTATCCTGTGGATGGTACACCCTGCAGCCACGGTACGCCGGTGGTGGAGGGAGTGAATGTTTAGGGTGGTGGATGGGGTGCCAATCAAGCGGGCTGCTTTGTCCTGGATGGTGTCGAGCTTCTTGAGTGTTGTTGGAGCTGCACTCATCCAGGCAAATGGAGAGTATTCCATCACACTCCTGACTTGTGTCTTGTAGATGGTGGAAAGGCTATAGGAGGTGAGTCACTCGCCGCAGAATACCCAGCCTCTGACCTGCTCTTGTATCCACAGTATTTGTGTGGCTGGTCCAGTTAAGTTTCTGGTCAATGGTGACTCCCAGGATGTTGATGGTGGTGGATTCGGCGATGGTAATGCCGTTGAATCTCAAGGGGAGGTGGTTAGACTCTCTCTTGTTGGAGATGGTCATTGCCTGGCACTTGTCTGGCACGAATGTTACTTGCCACTTATGAGCCCAAGCCTGGATGTTGTCCAGGTCCTGCTGCATGCGGGCATGGACTGCTTCATTATCTGAGGGGTTGTGAATGGAACTGAACACTGTGCAATCATCAGTGAACATCCCCATTTCTGACCTTATGATGGAGGGAAGGTCATTGATGAAGCAGCTGAAGAAGGTTGGGCCGAGGACACTGCCCTGAGGAACTCTTGCAGCAATGTCCTGGTGCTGAGATGATTGGCTTCCAACAACCACTACCATCTTCCTTTGGGCTAGGCATGACTCCAGCCACTGGAGAGTTTTCCCTCTGATTCCCATTGACTTCAATTTTACTAGGGCTCCTTGGTGCCACACTCGGTCAAATGCTGCCTTGATGTCAAGTGGAGTTGCTCTCACCTCACCTCTGGAATTCAGCTCTTTTGTCCACGTTTGGACCAATATTAAGCATGATGACAGATGTTGAGGTGCTGAAGATGGCAAGACACGTTAACATCATTTGCTATTGTGAATGCTGAATGTTAAAGTTCTGTCACCAGCCGTTTGTCGGGTGGCAGTTTCGGCCTCCCCGACAGACAGGCACTCGAGGGTGCGACTCACTTCAAGAGCCTCGTGCTCCGCGTCCGTGAGGACAACCTGATGTTGCGGCCCCCCTCCGGTCTTCGCCCTCTCCTGTGCATTCTGGGCTCTCTTCTTGAAGGGGAGAAAGTAACCGCTGAATGCATTGGTTTGGGTGAGGCTGACAGTAAAAGAGATGCATCAGAGAGTGAGTGTGAGACAGAGCCATGACATTGTGTGAGGATTGGGTTGAGTGGTCGTGGTGGGATGAGTCCTGGGGAGGTAAGGAAGTGCAATCATCAGTGAACATCCCCATTTCTGACCTTATGATGTAGTACAGGGTACGGTAGCATAGTGGTTATGTTACTGGACTAGTAATCCAGAGGCCTGGACTAAAATCCAGAGTCATGAGTTCAAATCCCGCCATGGCAGCTGGCGAATTTAAATTCAATTAATTAAATTCAATTAAATAAAAATCTGGAATTAAAATACTAGTATGAGTGATGGTGGCCATGAAGCTACCGGATTGTCGTAAAAACCCATCTGGTTCACCAATGTCCTTCAGGGAAGGAAACCTGCCGTCCTTACCCGGTCTGGCCTATATGTGACTCCAGACCCACAGCAATGTGGTTGATTCTTAATTGCCCTCTGAAATGGCCGAGCAAGCCACTCAGTTGTAAAATCTCGCTACGAAAAGTCATGATAAGAATGAAACCAGACGGACCACCCGGCATCGGACCACTAGGCACCAGACATGACAACGGCAAACCAAGCCCAGTCGACCCTGCTAAGTCCTCCTCACTAACATCTGGGGACTTGTGCCAAAATTGGGAGAGCTGTCCGACAGACCAGTCAAGCAACAGCCTGACATAGCCATACTCACAGAATCATGCCTTTCAGCCAATGCCCCAGACTCTTCGATCACCATCCCTGAGTTTGTCCTGTCCCACCAGCAGGACAGACCCACCAGAGGTGGCGGTACAGTGATATACAGTCAGGAGGGAGTGGCCCTGGGAGTCCATGAAATCTCATGGCATCAGGTCAAACATGGGCAAGGAAACCTCCTGCTGATTACCACCTACCGTCCTCCCTCAGCTGATGAATCAGTCCTCCTCCATGTTGAGCACCACTTGGAGGAAGCACTCTGGGTGGGGGACTTCAATGTCCATCACCAAGAGTGGCTCGGTAGCACCACTACTGACCGAGCTGGCCGAGTCCTGAAGGACATAGTTGCGAGACTGGGCCTGCGGCAGGTGGTGAGCGAACCAACACAAGGGAAAAACTTACTTGATCTCGTCCTCACCAATCCACCTGTCGCAAATGCATCTGTCCATGACAGCACTGGTAGGAATGACCACCGCACAGTCCTCGTGGAGATGAAGTCCCGTCTTCGCACTGAGGACACCATCCAACGTGTTGTGTGGCACTACCACCGTGCTAAATGGGATAGATTCAGAACGGATCGAGCAGCTCAAAATTGGGCATCCATGAGGCGCTGTGGGCCATCAGCAGCAACAGAATTGTATTCCAGCACAATCTGTAACCTCATGGCCCGGCATATTCCTCACTCTACCATTACCAACAAGTCAGGGGATCAACCCTGGTTCAATAAGGAGTATGGAAGAGCAGCGCCAGGCGTACCTAAAAAATGAGGTGCCAACCTGGTGAAGCTACAACTCAGGACTACATGCATGCTAAACAGCAGAAGCCACATGCTATAGATAGAGCTAAGCAATTCCACAACCAACGGATCAGATCAAAGCTCTGCAGTCCTGCCACATCCAGTCGTGAATGGTGGTGGACAATTAAACAATTAACGGGAGGAGGAGGCTCTGCAAACATCCCCATCCTCAATGACGGCGGAGTCCAGCACGTGAGTGCAAAAGACGAGGCTGAAGCGTTTGCAACCATCTTCAACCAGAAGTGCCGAGTGGATGATCCATCTCGGCCTCCTCCCGATATCCCCACCATCACGGAAGCCAGTCTTCAGCCAATTCGATTCACTCCACATGATATCAAGAAACGGCTGAGTGCACTGGATACAGCAAAGGCTATGGGCCCCGACAACATCACAGCTGTAGTGCTGAAGACTTGTGCTCCAGAACTAGCTGTGCCTCTAGCCAAGCTGTTCCAGTACAGCTACAACACTGGCATCTACCCGACAATGTGGAAAATTGCCCACGTATGTCCTGTCCACAAAAAGCAGGACAAATCCAATCCAGCCAATTACCACCCCATCAGTCTACTGTCAATCATCAGCAAAGTGATGGAAGGTGTCGTCGACAGTGCTATCAAGCGGCACTTAGTCACCAATAACCTGCTCACCGATGCTCAGTTTGGGTTCCACCAGGACCACTCGGCTCCAGACCTCATTACAGCCTTGGTCCAAACATGGACAAAAGAGCTGAATTCCAGAGGTGAGGTGAGAGTGACTGCCCTCGACATCAAGGCAGCATTTGACCGAGTGTGGCACCAAGGAGCCCTAGTAAAATTGAAGTCAATGGGAATCAGGGGGAAAACTCTCCAGTGGCTGGAGTCATACCTAGCGCAAAGGAAGATGGTAGTGTTTGTTGGAGGCCAATCATCTCAGCCCCTGGGCATTGCTGCAGGAGTTCCTCAGGGCAGTGTCCTCGGCCCAACCATCTTCAGCTGCTTCATCAATGACCTTCCCTCCATCATAAGGTCAGAAATGGGGATGTTCGCTGATGATTGCATAGATGATTGGCACCCCATCCACCACCCTAAACATTCACTCCCTTCACCACCGGCGCACTGTGGCTGCAGTGTGTACCATCCACAGGATGCACCGCAGCAACTCGCCAAGGCTTCTTCGACAGCACCTCCCAAACCCGCGACCTCTACCACCTAGAAGGACAAGAGCAGCAGGCACATGGGAACAACACCACCTGCACGTTCCCCTCCAAGTCACACACCATCCCGACTTGGAAATATATCGCCGTTCCTTCATCGTCACTGGGTCAAAATCCTGGAACTCCCTTCCAAACAGCACTGTGGGAGAACCGTCACCACACGGACTGCAGTGTTTCAAGAAGGCGGCTCACCACCACCTTCTCAAGGGCAATTAGGGATGGGCTATAAATGCCGGCCTCGCCAGCGACACCCACATCCCATAAACGAATAAAAAAAGTCAGTTGAGGATGAGCTTTGAGTGGGTGTGAGGAGTGATGTGATAGATTTGTGTCGGCATGTACAGAAGGAGTTGTGGGTTGGGGGCGGTGATGTGGAAGACTGAGTGTAGGAGAATTAGTAAGTTTACTCACTTTGGCTGACCTAGTTAGGTCATTGAAGTGCTTCCTACACTGGATCCATGTGTGGGAGATGTTGCTGGTCCTGGTGACCTCCTCTTCCACCTCGAGCCAGTCCTTGGTGGCGGAGACAGACCATTTCCTCCAGTCTGCCGGGTAGAAAATATCCCTCCTCCTCCTCACCCCATCCAGTAAGACCTGGAGTGAGGCATCAGTAAATCTGGGAGCAGCCTTTCCCCAGGCTTCTCCATTCTATAATTTTGGTTCTTTGCTGCAGGAGCAGCATTGGAGGACTGCCCCTTAAAGTAGAGCTCCTCCAGCTGACAGCCTGTGATGCGGTCGCGCAGTCCGCCCGCTGTGCAGGTTTCCAACGGCAAACCCAGAAACATAGAAAACGGTAAGTGGCTTCAATTTACCTGCGATCGCGTGAGGAACGGACAGATTTCACTGGGCGGGTTACCCACGCGCCCATCGGCCCCCCCCCCCCCCTGCCATCACGCCTCCCTGGTAATATCGGGGCCCTGGAAACAGCAATGCATTGTAGAGGTATATCAGGAACAGAACAAACCAGTACAGATTTCTAGGTGCTTACAGCAACAGGGCAGTGCATTATCCTTACAATGTCCTGCACTGGTTCGAAGGGTATCTCATTCGTGTAAGTACAGCAGGTGCTGGAACTTCGATGCTTGTTTCCTGGAGGGCTCATGTCATGGGACGCCATTAGTTTAGATTAGATGAATGATGTAAATCTGCGTCTGGTGCTGGGACAGACACCTTTACCACCATCTTCTGCAAAGCTTGCGTTAGACCATGTGCTGTCCATAGTTAGGTACAGATGTTGGACTATAACACACAAGGTTTTAATGTTAACAGATGCAATGAAATCCAGCTGAAGAGGCCAGCAGCAGCTTATCCGGATCTGGTTAATAATGGCCACTGTTTCAAACAGATATTAGATTCATTACAGGTTAGCAGATACTACCCACCAGATATTTTGGGCTGATTAATTCAATTGTGATTCTTATCTTTTCCTCCCTCCCCAGGAGCTCTTGCTGCTGTTACAGATCTGCTACCCATGTCTGTTTTATCTGCTAGAATGGGCTGCAGTGAAAGTGCCAGTACAAAGTGGGTTATTTGTACCAGTTGACCACTAGTGCATTTGCACAGTAATTTCATTTTTCATTGTATCACTCATGTGTGTTCTCTTTCTCTCCTCACGCTGCCACCGCTGCCTCTGGTGTGGGTCAGGCCTCTATCAGCCAAAGCTGGATCTATGCAGTTGCGTCTTTCTTTTCTCCATTTCTCTGCTTGTCAGCTATTGATAGAGATGTCAAGATATCACCAAATACCAATAATCTCTAATATGTTTGCATAACAAAAATCATTGATCCTGTTCAGAATTGACCAATTTCACATTTTACACATGCTACTGATACTAATGCATTAATTATTGGAATTGGTGATTTGAAGTTCACTTTTGAAGACCTGGTGGGTAAAAGTGCTATCTGCTCTACACTGAGCCACATAGGCCGGGAGGTCCCAGGCATCATTCCTCATCTCTGCTGAATGAGCTGATCTCAGCTCGGACAACCTCAGTTCCCCTGATTTGGCCAGTGTTCCCACTCCTGATTGCTGTCCGGTGACTTCTGCTGGAGAATGTGTACATGTGTACGTCAGCTGAGTTTAGGATTGGCCTTGGGCTGTAATGCCTCTCTCAAACAAATAACCTCCCATTTGTCTCACTTGTGCGGTACTGAGGGCTGTACAGCACTTTCAGGAAAGGAGGGTGGGATATTTCCAGAAATGGTCACTCTTGACATTAATACTGTGTCAAAAGGAGCAAAGTGTTAAAATTAGAGTGTGAGCTAAATATATAACTGACTCCAGATCCTACAGTGCAAAGAATAATTGCAAATCAAGCAGGAAGAGGAGTTTATGGTGCCTTCCCAGCCCTGAATTATACATAATGTCTGCTTCCTTGCAGTGATTGCCATAATTATCAGCAGAAAAAGTACTGAAATGGTCTTTTACACAGATAATTATATGCCCAGGTCAGTGGCTTCAAAAAGTAAAATGTTGATTAGCATTAGATTGAGATACTTTTATCAAACGAGTAAAAATTTTTAACGAAAAACAGATGTCATGACATCCCTAGCTCTTAGTTCCATATATTTCTACACATTATAGTGGGATAAAATGTGGAGGTTAGTCACTAGTTTCATTTTCAGTGTGTGTTCAATGCGAAGCAGGTTGGTCATGTTTGTGCTCATAAGTATGAGAGAAACTGTTGGGAAATAGAGGGTTTTTAAAGTTTGAGCCAAGTAGAAGTGTGAAATAAAACTTGTACGACAAGAGTCCGATGTAGTGCAGAGCTTTTACTGCATTGCTTGGACTACCCCTCCGCTCTTTTTTCCCCTTTTTTCCCTTTCTCTCTTTCTTTCATTTTCTCTGGCCTTTTTTCTCTGTCTCTATCTCTTTCTCTGCCTCTTTCTGTCTTTGTCTTTCTCCTCTCAACCTCATGCTCTCTCTTCCCATCTCTTTGTCCCCTTCTCTCTCCCCATCTCCATATCCCCTTCCCCAACTCTCTCGTTCTCCCTTTTCCCTCTTTAGTTCATGAAGTCTGCCAGTTCTGTTTCATATATTTTATCTTCTCGGTTTTTCTGAACCTGATTACCAGATTAGTTTTAATTTTGATTGTTTTGTGTTGAACCTCGGTCTTTGAAGGACTTGAATAAGACAGAAGTAGTTTCACTGAGATCCCTGGGAGTAGAAAGCTCTCTATCTTGGCTGGATTTGAAGATTCATCCCAGGATACAGGGACAGTTTTTTTTTACAATGTAGGGTTTAATCAATGGGGGAACACCATTAGTCGAAGAAACAAGTGAGAGGTTAGAGCAGTTACGCACTGGGCCACTTAGTTCTTCTTGACACAGCTTTACGCATGGGATTAGGTAAGAGCTAATTCATTAGTTTTACAATGGGTTCTTTATCTCAGGAGCCCATGTTTTTGTATTCACACCATTGTAAGGAAGCAGACATCTTGCCTCCCTGGTAAATTTGTGTTTTAGAAGCCTCATCATCTATCTGAATGTTGTAGAATCTCAAATTTCAGCACAGAAAGAGGCCATTCATCTTACTGTGTCTGTGCTAGCTTCACATCAGTTATCTACTCAAAGCCTATTTGCTGGCTTTTCACTCGCACCCTTTAATATTTTTCTTCAGGTGTTTAGTTCCCTTTTAAATGCAGTATTTTAACCAGATTCAACAGCCACATGTGGTAAAATGTTCATATCCTAATAATCCTGTTGCAGCTGATCATTCTCACCATGGTGCCACTTCCAGTGAGCCTGGACAATAGTCTCGTCAAGCTATTTGACTGGGGGGAAATTGCAGCGGATCCTGTCCTCACCCAACACCCATGTGCACGTCTTTCAGCAGGACAGGATGCAGGCTAGGTTGCTGAGGGAAGTAAGGATCGAAATTGCAGAGGTGCTGGCCAAGGTGCTTGAGGGGTCAAGGACAGAATCTATTTGGTTAGAGTTAAGAAATAAGAGGTGCCATTACACTACTGGGTGTATTCCATAGGCCACCAACTAGTGGGAAGGAGATAGAGGAGCAAATTTTCGGGGAAATTACATAGAGGTCAAGAACTATAGAGTAGTGATAATGGGGGGCTTCAACTATCCTAATATGGTCAGGGATAGTAATAGTGCAAAGGGCAAAGAGGGGAAGGAATTTCTCAAGTGTGTTCAGGAGAACTTTCTTGCTCAGTATGTTTCCGGCCCAACGAGGAAGGAGGCATTGCTGGATCTAGTTCTGGGGAATGAAGTGGGTCAGGTGGAGCAAGTGTCAGTAGGGGAACATTTAGGGAACAGTGATCACAGAATCATAAGGTTTAGATAGGCTATGGAAAAGGACAAGGAGCAATCTAGAGGAAAGATATTTAATTGGTGGAGGGCCAATTTCAATGGGTTGAGAATAGATCTGGCCCGGGTAAATTGGAATCAAAGATTGGCAGGCAAACTGTAATCGAACAATGGGGAGATGGTTCGGGTACAGTCTAGGTACATTCCCACGAGGGGGAAAGGTAGGGCAACTAAAGCCAGAGCTCCCTGGATGACGAAAGAGATAGAGAGTAAGATGAAGCAGAAAAAATGGGCTGATGACAGGTTGATGACACAAATGAGAACCAGGCTGAATATAGAAAGTACAGAGGAGAAGTGAAAAGGGAAATGAGGAGCAGAGAGTATGAGAATAAACTGGTGGCTAACATTAAAGGGAATCTAAAAATCTTCTATAGGCATGTAAACAGTAAATGAGTAGTAAGAGGAGCGGTGGGGCTGATTAGGGATCAAAAAAGAAATCTATTGCATGAAGGCAGAGGGCATGGCCGAGGTACTAAATGAGTATTTTGCATCTGTCTTTACCAAGGAAAAAGATGCTGCCAAAGTCACAGTTAAAGAGGAGGTAGTTGAGATACTGAATAGGGTGAAAATTGATAAAGTGGTACTAGAAAGGCTGGCTGTACTTAAAGTAGATAAGTCACCCTGTCCGGATGGGATGCATCCTCGGTTACTGAGGGAAGTGAGGGTGGAAATTGCAGAGGTGCTGGCCATAATCTTCCAATCATCCCGAGATACGGGGGTGGTGCCAGAGAACTGGAGAATTGTAAATGTTACACACCCTTGTTCAAAAAGGAGTGTAAGGATAAACCCAGCAACTGCAGGCAGTTTAACCTCAGTGGCGGGGAAGCATTTAGAAACCAGAATCTGGGACAAAATTTAAAGTCACTTGGACAAGTGTGGATTAATTAAGGAAAGCCAGCATGGATTTGTTAAAGGCAAAATCATGTTTAACTAACTTGATTGAGTTTTTTGATGAGGTAACAGGGAGGGTTGATGAGGGCAGTGCAGTTGATGTTGTGTATATGGACTTTCAAAAGGCGCTTGATAAAGTGCCACATAATTGACGCCCATGGAATAAAAGTGGCAACATGGATACGAAATTGGCCAAGTAACAGGAAACAGAGTCGTGGTAAACGGTTGTTTTTTGGACTGAAGGAAGGTGTACAGTGGTGTGCCCCAGGGGTCGGTACTAGGACCACTGCTTTTCTCTCTCTCTCTCTCTCTCTCGATATATATATATATATATATATATATATATATAGATGACTTTGACTTGGGTGTACAGGGCACAATCTCCAAATTTGCAGATGACACAAAACTTAGAAGTGTGGTAAACAGTGAGGATGATAGTATTAGACTTCAAGAGGACATAGACAGGCTGGTCATGATACCTTTTGGTAGGAAGGCAATATAAACTAAATGGTACAATTCTAAACAGGGTGCAGGAATAGAGAGATCTGGGGGTATATATGCACAAATCTTTGAAGGTGGCAGGGCAGGTTGAGAAAGCAGTTAAGAAAACATACAGGATCCTGGGCTTTATAAATAGAGGCATAGAGTACAAAAGCAAGGAAGTTATGATGAACCTTTTGTAAAATACTGGTTCGGCCACAACTGGAGCATTGTGTCTAATTCTGGGCACTGCATTTAGGAAAGGCCTTAGAGAGGGTGCAGAAAAGATTTACTAGAATGGTACCAGGGATGAGGGACTTCAATTATGTGGAGAGACTGGAGAAGCTGGGGTTGTTCTCAGAGCAGAGAAGGTTAAGAGGAGATTTGATAGAAGTGTTCAAAATCATGAAGGGTTTAGATAAAGTAAATAAAGAGAAACTGTTCCCATTGGCAGAAGGGTGAAGAACCAGAGGACACAGATTTAAGGTGATTGGCAAAAGAACCAAAGGCGACATGAGGAAAAACTTTTTTACGCAGCGAGTAGTTATGATCTGGAATGCATTGCCCGAGGGGGTGAGGAAGCAGATTCAACCGTGGCTTTCAAAAAGGAATTGGATAAATACTTGAAGGAAAAAAATTTGCAGGACTACGGGGAAAGAGTAGGACTAACTGGATTGCTCTTACAAAGAGCCGTCATGGGCCAAATGGCTTCTTTTGGTGCTGTAACCATTCTATGATTCTAGGAGTCAAGGAATGGTGATGAGCAGCAGGAATCCTACCTGGTTCTCCTTTCGCCTCAGTCCCTGGCCAACCCTCCCCCAATCCACCCAAGTGCACCAAGGGACCTGATGAAATGTATCCCAGGACGTTATGGGAGGTTAGAGAGGAAATTGCGGGTCCCCTAGCAGAGATATTTGAATCATCGACAGCTACAGGTGAGGTGCCTGAAGATTGGAGGGTAGCAAATGTTGTGCCTTTGTTTAAGAAGGGCGACAGGGAAAAGCCTGGGAACTACAGACCGGTGAGCCTGACATCTGTAGTGGGTAAGTTGTTAGAGGGTATTCTGAGAGACAGGATCGACAGGCATTTGGAGAGGCAGGGACTGATTAGGAACAGTCAGCATGGTTTTGTGAGTGGAAAATCATGTCTCACGAATTTGATTGAGTTTTTTGAAGGGGTATCGAAGAAGATAGATGAGGGCTGTGCAGTAGACGTGGTCTACATGGACTTTAGCAAAGCCTTTGACAAGGTAGGTTGTTACATAAGGTTAAATCTCACGGGATCCAAGGTGAGGTAGCCAATTGGATACAAAATTGGATTGACAACAGAAGACAGAGGGTGGTTGTAGAGGGTTGTTTTTCAAACTGGAGGCCTGTGACCAGCGGTGTGCCTCAGGGATCGGTGCTGGGTCCGCTGTTATTTGTTATTTATATTAATGATTTGGATGAGAATTTAGGAGGCATGGTTAGTAAGTTTGCAGATGACACCAAGATTGGTGGCATTGTGGACAGTGAAGAAGGTTATCTAGGATTGCAACGGGATCTTGATAAAGTGGGCCAGTGGGCCGATGAATGGCAGATGGAGTTTAATTTAGATAAATGTGAGGTGATGCATTTTGGGAGATCGAATCGGGCCAGGACCTACTCCGTTAATGGTAGGGCGTTGGGGAGAGTTATAGAACAAAGAGATCCAGGAGTACAGGTTCATAGCTCCTTGAAAGTGAAGTCACAGGTGGATAGGGTGGTGAAGAAGGCATTCAGCGTGCTTGGTTTCATTGGTCAGAACATTGAATACAGGAGTTGGGATGTCTTGTTGAAGTTGTACAAGACATTAGTTAGGCCACACTTGGAATACTGTGTACAGTTCTGGTCACCCTATTATAGAAAGGATGTTATTAAACTAGAAAGAGTGCAGAAAAGATTTACTAGGATGCTACCGGGACTTGATGGTTTGACTTATAGGGAGAGGTTGGATAGACTGAGACTTTTTTCCCTGGAGAGTAGGAGGTTTAGGGGTGATCTTATAGAAGTCTATATAATAATGAGGGGCATAGATAAGGTAGATAGTCAAAATCTTTTCCCAAAGGTAGGGGAGTCTATAACGAGGGGGCATAGATTTAAGGTGAGAGGGGAGAGATACAAAAGAGTCCAGAGGGGCAATTTTTTCACTCAAAGGATGGTGAGTGTCTGGAACGAGCTGCCAGAGGCAGTAGTAGAGGCGGGTACAATTTTGTCTTTTAAAAAGCATTTGGACAGTTACATGGGTAAGATGGGTATAGAGGGATACGGGCCAAGTGCAGGAAATTGGGACTAGCTTAGTGGTATAAACTGGGCGACATGGACATGTTGGGCCGAAGGGCCTGTTTCCATGTTGTAAACTTCTATGATTCTATAATGTGGAGATGCCGGTGATGGACTGGGGTTGACAATTGTAAACAATTTTACAACACCAAGTTATAGTCCAACAATTTTTATTTGAAATCTACAAGCTTTCGGAGGCTTCCTCCTTCCTCAGGTAAATGTTCAGGAGCTCCTCGAAGCCTACGCATTTATACATATAGAACAATACATGGATCCGGACATCCGGACGGATTCAAGTATTGTTCTATATGTATAAATGCGTAGGCTTCGAGGAGCTCCTGAACATTTACCTGAGGAAGGAGGAAGCCTCCGAAAGCTTGTAGATTTCAAATAAAAATTGTTGGACTATAACTTGGTGTTGTAAAATTGTTTACAATGATTCTATAAGGCCAGTTGTACCCGCTGGTGCCCCAGTTGATACAGCTAACTCAAGAACCACTAATCCTATTCTTTACAGCTTCGTACCATATCGGGCAGTACGTTCAGCGCTATGTCTTCAGGGACGGGTGGGCAGGGCAGAGGGCGAGGTAGTGAACGGTTCATTATTGGAAGTACGGGTAGCCAGTGAATTAATTGAGCCCCACTGTATTCAATGTCAACAATTCACAGGTGCAGCTCTGCCAGCTACCGTTTCGCTTGGCTGTTGCCCTGAAAACAGTGTGGAACGCCCACACTGTTTCATGTATTAATATAGTCACACTGGTCTGCGTGGTGGAACGCCCACACTGTTCGTGTATTAATATAGTCACATTGGTCTGTGTGGTGGAACGCCCACACTGTTCGTGTATTAATATAGTCACACTGGTCTGCGTGGTGGAACGCCCACACTGTTCGTGTATTAATATAGTCACACTGGTCTGCGTGGTGGAACGCCCACACTGTTCGTGTATTAATATAGTCACACTGGTCTGCGTGGTGGAACGCCCACACTGTTCGTGTATTAATATAGTCACACTGGTCTGCGTGGTGGAACGCCCACACTGTTCGTGTATTAATATAGTCACACTGGTCTGCGTGGTGGAACGCCCACACTGTTCGTGTATTAATATAGTCACATTGGTCTGCGTGGTGGAACGCCCACACTGTTCGTGTATTAATATAGTCACACTGGTCTGCGTGGTGGAACGCCCACACTGTTCGTGTATTAATATAGTCACACTGGTCTGCGTGGTGGAACGCCCACACTGTTCGTGTATTAATATAGTCACACTGGTCTGCGTGGTGGAACGCCCACACTGTTTCATGTATTAATATAGTCACACTGGTCTGCGTGGTGGAACGCCCACACTGTTTCATGTATTAATATAGTCACACTGGTCTGCGTGGTGGAACGCCCACACTGTTCATGTATTAATATAGTCACACTGGTCTGCGTGGTGGAACGCCCACACTGTTCGTGTATTAATATAGTCACACTGGTCTGCGTGGTGGAACGCCCACACTGTTCGTGTATTAATATAGTCACATTGGTCTGCGTGGTGGAACGCCCACACTGTTCGTGTATTAATATAGTCACACTGGTCTGCGTGGTGGAACGCCCACACTGTTTCATGTATTAATATAGTCACACTGGTCTGCGTGGTGGAACGCCCACACTGTTCGTGTATTAATATAGTCACACTGGTCTGCGTGGTGGAACGCCCACACTGTTCGTGTATTAATATAGTCACACTGGTCTGCGTGGTGGAACGCCCACACTGTTCGTGTATTAATATAGTCACACTGGTCTGCGTGGTGGAACGCCCACACTGTTCGTGTATTAATATAGTCACACTGGTCTGCGTGGTGGAACGCCCACACTGTTCGTGTATTAATATAGTCACACTGGTCTGCGTGGTGGAACGCCCACACTGTTCGTGTATTAATATAGTCACACTGGTCTGCGTGGTGGAACGCCCACACTGTTCGTGTATTAATATAGTCACACTGGTCTGCGTGGTGGAACGCCCACACTGTTTCATGTATTAATATAGTCACACTGGTCTGCGTGGTGGAACGCCCACACTGTTCGTGTATTAATATAGTCACACTGGTCTGCGTGGTGGAACGCCCACACTGTTCATGTATTAATATAGTCACACTGGTCTGCGTGGTGGAACGCCCACACTGTTCGTGTATTAATATAGTCACACTGGTCTGCGTGGTGGAACGCCCACACTGTTCGTGTATTAATATAGTCACACTGGTCTGCGTGGTGGAACGCCCACACTGTTTCATGTATTAATATAGTCACACTGGTCTGCGTGGTGGAACGCCCACACTGTTCGTGTATTAATATAGTCACACTGGTCTGCGTGGTGGAACGCCCACACTGTTCGTGTATTAATATAGTCACACTGGTCTGCGTGGTGGAACGCCCACACTGTTCAGGTATTAATATAGTCACACTGGTCTGCGTGGTGGAACGCCCACACTGTTCGTGTATTAATATAGTCACACTGGTCTGTGTGGTGGAACGCCCACACTGTTTCATGTATTAATATAGTCACACTGGTCTGCGTGGTGGAACGCCCACACTGTTCGTGTATTAATATAGTCACATTGGTCTGCGTGGTGGAACGCCCACACTGTTCGTGTATTAATATAGTCACACTGGTCTGCGTGGTGGAACGCCCACACTGTTCGTGTATTAATATAGTCACACTGGTCTGCATGGTGGAACGCCCACACTGTTTCATGTATTAATATAGTCACACTGGTCTGCGTGGTGGAACGCCCACACTGTTCATGTATTAATATAGTCACACTGGTCTGCGTGGTGGAACGCCCACACTGTTCATGTATTAATATAGTCACACTGGTCTGCGTGGTGGAACGCCCACACTGTTCGTGTATTAATATAGTCACACTGGTCTGCGTGGTGGAACGCCCACACTGTTCGTGTATTAATATAGTCACACTGGTCTGCGTGGTGGAACGCCCACACTGTTCGTGTATTAATATAGTCACACTGGTCTGCGTGGTGGAACGCCCACACTGTTCGTGTATTAATATAGTCACACTGGTCTGCGTGGTGGAACGCCCACACTGTTCGTGTATTAATATAGTCACACTGGTCTGCGTGGTGGAACGCCCACACTGTTCGTGTATTAATATAGTCACACTGGTCTGCGTGGTGGAACGCCCACACTGTTCATGTATTGGACTGCATCACAGTTTAGTGCACAAAGGTTTCGATTTGCTGGCAGACAACTCTGTGCTTGATGCTTTCGTTTTCCCTGTCTTTGCTCATTCTTTCTCTCTTTATCCCCCAAAGCTTCTCTTCCTCCTATCTCACCATCTTCCTTTAGATGAAGCCAATCCCTGACTGTAGACACTCCATGTCGTTTTAGCGTTTCCAACCATTGCAACTTGAGAACAAGTTTTGAAATATCAAACTCCACAAGACATAATATTGTTGAGATATTTGAGAATAAAAGGATTAAATATTAAGGTTTGTCTCCATTTATAAGTAGTTCACTAACTATGACAGAATATTGTACGAACATTGTATAAAAATAGTAAATATTGAGCAGCTTGCTCAGTCGTTCCAGTTTCCTGTTGAAAGAACTAACTGATCTATTCTGTCCTCATTTTCCTGCATTTTTGTAATTTGAAGAAACCGCTTTTTTTTAAGCAAAATTTTCCTTTGAGTAAAGCACATTTTCTAATGGACAAACACCTGAAAAATTGAACCTTTTTACCTCTGAAGGGTAATATCCAGTAACACCTATTTTAGAATTTGAAAAGCTGTTACCCTAAGAGTAAATCCAAGAAATGAATGGGATAGTGCAGCCTCTGGGACATGACCTGCTTTAATAAATGCACAACCTATGAGAGTGATTTAGTAGTAGTTCTGGTGATGCTAATCTCAGACTGAAGCTGAAAGTTCCTGTTAATGCAGTGCAGCATTGTATAGAACACACAGTGTCCAGGAGGATGGATCTGACGGAAGGGCAGAATCTCACCTTTGCCCACAGTACGAAACTGTTTAACCCTCTAATAGGATAGCTTACAAAAACAGTTGAGATGTCCCTCTGTGCAACCTATTTTATTAGGAAGGCCCAACAGCATATCTGTCTTTGCTTCGGTTGACTGGTAAATAATAGTGAGGGGTGGCGGGGGGAGGTGACAGGGACAGGAAGTGAAACTAATGGCGTATGCTAGTCACGAGGTTCCAGTTTAATAACTCAAAGCTTGGCTACAAAGCATTCTTTCCAAGTGTGGCATGGAAGTAACACAACATCTAATTACAAATAAAAACTACACAGCAGTCATACTATTCACTGTTACTGCATGAATCAATCAAATCCCCATAAGCTGCATTCACCTCCCCTCTGAGTTTCTACTGCTAAAAGTCCTTCTATTCCAGCTCTCAGTGCTGTCCTGCATCATTCCTGACTCAGCAGAGCTATTATTGGCTTTCATGGTTTTGTTGTGAAATCTAGCTGCTGAAGTTTCCATTGAAATGACTTTGCCACAGATGAATCATTTTTTAATCTTGCACCAGTTGGCCTCAGATCTGTCCCATAGTGGGTATGATGCAGTGCAGAACTCTCCCTATGTTGCCCTGCACCCTCCAGCCTCAGAAGAGCACCTTGACTGCACTAGAGGACATGAGCATTTCCCCACATTTGCAATCTTGTTCCTTGTCCGAACAAACTTATACTCTGCAGTGCTGTACATGTCTCCTCTTTTTTTCTCACTTTGCTCAGTCCAAGTATGTAACAGTATCTGTTCCCATTCCTGCAGATTAAAAAAGCTGAGCTGGATAAGAAGACCCTTGACTGGGAGATTGTGGAACTAACCAACAAATTGTTGGATTCAAAAACCGCTATTGACAAGCTGGAGGAGTTAAACGTAAGTCTAGCAGCTTCTGCAGGGGGCAGATTTTAATCTCTAGAAACAGGCACATTTGTCATTCTTGTATTTTAGCTCATTTATCAGTTATTCACAGAGCTTCTGGCTTAACCCACTGTTGTTATGATGTCATCTCTGTGCTATTAATTTTTTTGCTCCTCCTACCCTGATGCTGGTGGCTTTCTGTGCTGGTGGTGTGTACCTCACCCCAGTGGCCATTTCATGCAAATTTTGACAGTGAGTATAGGCAGACTGCCGGACTGTAGAGAGCACTGCAGCCAAACCTGATCCTGCCCTCACCCAGTGTCCATGACCAGTGCCACAATTGCTGCCTTGGCTGAGAGGCAACAACAAATTACATTTCTATAGTGCTCCTCACATTCAAACATATCCCGATGTGCTTTACAGGGTGGTGGATATCAGTCAGGAGACAGAAAAAGTGAAGAGGGCTAAGGTGGGGCAAAAGCAGCTTTGGTTGAAGCGAAGAGAGTCCTTAGGCTTTTAATAGCAGAAAGGGAGGTGACCAGAGATGCCAAGAGAAGGTATTCCAGAGAGCAGCAGTCTAATGGCTGAAGGGGGGTGGAAAGTGAGATGTAGGAGGAATGGAGGGTGCATTAAGGGATATCAAGCTAGTGGAGATTAGAAATTGGAAGAGGCAAGCTGAGCAAGGAGTTGAAGTTAAGGAAGAACTAAGTCTATTGGACACAGAAAGCTGGTTGAGCTTGGCAAAGGCAGCAGTGATGGGGATACTGGGGTGAGTTGTAGGTTATGAAGGGTGAAAGCAGGAAGGCTTGAGAAATCAAAGCCTGAGAGAATAAAGGTGTCAGTTTGAGTCTCAGCTGTAGTAGTGGAGGTGGGTGAAGTTTTGAGATGAAAGAAATCATCTTGATAACTAATCAGATGTGAGGTAGAAGCTGAGCTCAGACTCAAATAGAAGGAAATGAACCTGGGATCTTCCTGATGTGTGACTCGATAATACACCACTGAGCCATCCAGGCAAATGGAATCATCTGTTCCAGCATGCAAGAGACAGCTTTGTGTACGTTCCACTTGGACGATAAAACAAAATGTTCACTTGTTTTTGCAGTGATAAGGATGCTGTGATATAACTTTCCCCATTCCATTAAAAGCCTAAATATTTCACTGGTGTAAACTCATCCATATCAGATTTCATACTGTCTCACTTGCACAATGAGTGCATTTTATTTTACAGCTGCTTGAGCCTGTAAAGCACAGCATGATAACATTACACTCAGATGTCACCTTGTACATTCTGGGGTGAGGGGCGCAGGCACAGCACAATGAGTTCCAGAAAATACCACCATTATAACCAGAAACAGAAACCAAAAATGCTGCAAACACTGTACTGCTGGAAACAGTCCTGTTCTTGGGTACCAAAGACTGTCGTTAACAGGAGATATCAGTGTTTGCATTGTCCGAACAGCCAGATTGGGTTGCGGCATGCACTGTTGTACCAATACTATCTGGTTCATTGACCACATGCCCTTTCAATGGTATAACTTGTTTCACTTGTTCAGTTACCTACCACAACGTAGTCCTGGTCAGCTCAACTCTTCAGATGCCTTTTCCACTCGTGAGTTATTAGCTGAATGTCAGCATTGAAAGAGCACATTGATTTGAAAATCAGTGGACTGTAAAGATAAGTTGGGTTGTGTAATTCCATTTTAGTGATGGGATGTAGCTCAATTTGTTTTGTTCAGAACTGGTGATCCCTGTCGAGCGTTGATTCTATCTCATAACTGAATTCCCTTTTCAGCTTTCGCATTACTTGAATTTTGTAACCTCTGCAAACCGGATGTATTGTATACTTCTGAGCATTGTCAAGTAGAGTGTGAAATGTAGAGAGTGAGCTGTGTTTGTACCACTCTAAGTGTATGCTTTAATTGGTACTGAAATGTTACTGTTGGTCTCAGCGCCTCTGTTCCAGAAAGGAAAAAATCAATCTAGACTCCTCCTCCCTGGTCCCCTGTGACTTGCTTGGAGGGTGCACCCGTGGATGTTGAGTGAGGACGTGATTGGGTTTGGCCCCCATGGTTGAACAGTCCAACAACACTCCTTTGAGGAAATTCATGCTCCAGTTATAAGCCCAAGTCATTTTGTGATAACCATTAATTGATCAGCTGTGAGGTGGTCTGACTGTAACTGACTTTGAATGAAATAAATGAACACTGATAATGTAGGTCACTTGTATGGTCACTGCTAACAAAGCATCTGTTTGATCATTTTACCAGCCTTCTATTTGTGTTGACTGGAGAATAGACACCTGGAAATGATTATGGGGCAGGGCTTGTGATGACCTGATAAACCGTGACATCTAGGATTAGAGGCTTGAATGGCCTCTTTTTTTAGGGTACTGTTTTTTAATATGTACTGTGAATTTGAAGTGCTGTTATTCAGTTATTTTCCCTGACGATGGCAGTCAATGCAAGTGTTTGCTCCATTGTTTATTTTGTCAGTTATCTCCCCTCAAAACATTGATTCAAAGCATTGTATGATCTCTCAGGCGCTGGGCAACCTCCTGTACCTCACCCAAGTAACTGTTTTTCATGCCTGAGCCTAGCTAATGAGTGGTTATTTGACTATGGAAGGATCACACTCTAGCCTGATCCTAAACTCACCCAATGTGCATACATGTTCCACCAGGTATCTGGACAGTATTTAGGGGCAACAACCCTGACTGATTTCCCTTCCCTAGCCCAGGCATGCTGAGGCCAATCGTAACGTCCCGGCCAGTAATGGCAGGGTCCCGGTCAGTACACTTCTGTGACAAGCTAACTCAGCAGAGACCTTATTTCAGAATAATCAAGTTACTTATTATGTTTTTCCAGTATGGCAGCTGCTCCCTATTGCTGATAGTGTCTGCTTTTATACTGACACTCATTCACATCCACATCCACATCCATGATTCTGTTTGCTGTGTTTACACAGTTTATTCCAGCTCACTTATCAGAACTTCAGATCCACAAAAAACTTCTAACTGGATAACAAAGCTGTTTTAACTGTAAATGCTGGGTGCTGATTCATAAGTATAGAGTCATAGAGTTATACAGCACGGATAGAGGCCCTTCGGCCCTTCGTGTCCGCGCCGGCCATCAAGCCCTGTCGACTCTAATCCCATATTCCAGCATTTGGTCCGTAGCCTTGTATGCTATGGCATTTCAAGTGCTCATCCAAATGCTTCTTGAATGTTGTGAGGGTTCCTGCCTCCACAACCCTTTCAGGCAGTGAGTTCCAGACTCCAACCACCCTCTGGGTGAAAAAGTTCTTTCTCAAATCCCCTCTAAACCTCCCGCCTTTTACCTTGAATCTATGTCCCCTTGTTATAGAACCATCAACGAAGGGAAAAAGCTCCTTAGTATCCATCCTATCTGTGCCCCTCATAATTTTGTACACCTCAATCATGTCCCCCCTCAGCCTCCTCTGCTCCAAGGAAAACAAACCCAACCTTCCCAGTCTCTCTTCATAGCTGAAGCACTCCAGCCCTGGTAACATCCTGGTGAATCTCTTCTGCACCCTCTCCAAAGCGATCACATCCTTCCTGTAGTGTGGCGACCAGAACTGCACACAGTACTCCAGCTGTGGCCTAACCAGTGTTTTATACAGCTCCATCATAACCTCCTTGCTCTTATATTCTATGCCTCGGCTAATAAAGGCAAGTATCCCATATGCCTTCTTTACCACATTATCTACCTGTTCTGCCGCCTTCAGGGATCTGTGAACTTGCACACCAAGATCCCTCTGACCCTCTGTCTTGCCTAGGGTCTTCCCATTCATTGTGTATTCCCTTGCCTTGTTAGTCCCTCCAAAGTGCATCACCTCGCACTTTTCCGGGTTAAATTCCATTTGCCACTGTTCCGCCCATCTGACCAACCCATCTATATCGTCCTGCAGACTGAGGCTATCCTCCTCGCTATTTACCACCCTACCAATTTTTGTATCATCAGCGAACTTACTGATCATACCTTTTACATTCATATCCAAGTCATTAATGTAGACCACAAACAGCAAGGGACCCAGCACCGATCCCTGTGGTACCCCACTGGCCACAGGCTTCCAGTCACAAAAACAACCTTCGACCATCACCCTCTGCCTTCTGCCACTAAGCCAGTTTTGTATCCAAAGTGCCAAGGCACCCTGGATTCCATGGGCTCGTACCTTCTTGACCAGTCTCCTGTGGGGGACTTTATCGAAGGCCTTACTGAAATCCATGTATACCACATCCACTGCGTTACCCTCATCCACACGCCTAGTCACCCCCTCAAAAAATTCAATCAAATTAGTCAGACATGATCTTCCCTTGACAAAGCCATGTTGACTATCCCTGATTAATCCTTGCTTCTCCAAGTGGAGACTAATTTTGTCCTTCAGAATTTTTTCCAATAATTTTCCTACCACTGATGTTAGGCTCACTGGCCTGTAGTTCCCCGGTTTTTCCCTACTCCCCTTCTTGAATAATGGTATTACATTAGCGGTTCTCCAGTCCTCTGGCACATCCCCTGTGGCCAGAGAGGTTCTGAATATATGTGTCAGAGCCCCCGCAATCTCCTCCTTTGCCTCACACAGTAGCCTGGGATACATTTCATCCGGGCCTGGGGATTTATCCATTTTTAGGCCTGCTAAAACCGCCAATACCTCCTCCCGCTCGATGTTAATATGTTCGAGTATATCACAGTCCCCCTGCCGTATTTCGATGTCTACATCGTCCTTCTCCATAGTGAAAACAGATGCAAAAAATTCATTTAGAACCCCTCCTACATCTGCCGGCTCCACACACACATTGCCATTTTTGTCCCTAATGGGCCCTATTTTTTTCCTAGTCATCCTCTTACCCTTAATATACTTATAAAACATCTTAGGATTTTATGTACATCTTAGAAGTACATAAATAGGAGCAGGAGTAGGCCATACAGCCCCTCGAGCCTGCTCTGCCATTCAATAAGATCATGGCTGATCTTCGAACTCAACTCCCGCCGGATCCCCATATCCCTTGATTCCCCTGGAGTCCAAAAATCGATCGATCTCAGTCTTGAATATACTCAACGACTGAGCATCCACAGCCCTCTGGGGTAGAGAATTCCAAAGATTCACAACCCTCTGAGTGAAGAAATTCCTCCTCATCTCAGTCCTAAATGGCCAACCCCTTATCCTGAGACTATGACCCCTAGTTCTAGATTCATGGGTGTTTGGTCTTTTTTACTCGTTCATGGGATGTGGGCATCGCTGGCAAGGCCAGCATTTATTGCCCATCCCTAATTGCCCATGAGAAGGTGGTGGTGAGCCACCTTCTTGAACCGCTGCAGTCCGTGTGGTGAAAGTTCTCCCACAGCGCTGTTAGGAAGGGAGTTCCAGGATTTTGACCCAGTGATGATGAAGGAACGGCGATATATTTCCAAGTCATGATGGTGTGTAACTTGGAAGGGAACGTGCAGATGGTGTTGTTCCCATGTGCCTGCTGCCCTTGTCCTTCCAGGTAGAAGAGGTCGCGGGTTTGGGAGGTGCTGTCGAAGAAGCCTTGATGAGTTGCTGTAGTGCATCCTGTAGATGGTACACACTGCAGCCGCTGGGCTGCTTTGTCCTGGATGGTGTCGAGCTTCTTGAGTGTCCAGGCAAGTGGAGAGTATTCCATCACACTCCTGACTTGTGCCTTGTCGATGATGGAAAGGCTTTGGGGAGTCAGGAGATGAGTCACTCGCTGCAGAGTACCCAGCCTCTGACCTGCTCTTGTAGCCCAGTTAGGTTTCTGGTCAATGGTGACCCCCAGGATGTTGATGGTGGGGGATTTGGTGATGGTAATGCCGTTGAATGTCAAGGGGAAGTGGTTAGACTCTCTCTTATTGGACATGGTCATTGCCTGGAACTTGTCTGGTGCGAATGTTACTTGCCACTTATGAGCCCAAGCCTGGATATTGTTCAGGTCTTGCTGCATGCGGGCTCGGACTGCTTCATTATCTGAGGGGTTGCAAATGGAACTGAACAATGTGTAATCATCAGTGAACATCCCCATTTCTGATCTTATGATGGAGGGAAGATCATTGATGAAGCAGCTGAAGATGGTTGGGCCTTGGACACTGCCCTGAGGAACTCCTGCAGCAACGTCCTGGGGCTGAGATGATTGGCCTCCGACAACCACTACCATCTTCCTTTGTGCTAGGTATAACTCCAGCCACTGGAGAGTTTTCCCCCTGATTCCCATTGACTTCAATTTTACTAGGGCTCCTTGGTGCCACTCTCAGTCAAATGCTGCCTTGATGTCCAGGGCAGTCACTCTCACCTCACCTCTGGAATTCAGCTCTTTTGTCCATGTTTGGACTAAGGCTGTAATGAGGTCTGGAGCCGAGTGGTCCTGGCAGAACCCAAACTGAGCATCGGTGAGCAGGTTATTTGTGAGTAAGTGCCGCTTGATAGCACTGTCGACGACACCTTCCATCACTTTGCTGATGATTGAGAGTCGACTGATGGGGCGGTAATTGGCCGGATTGGATTTGTCCTGCTTTTTGCGGACAGGACAAACCTGGGCAATTTTCCACATTGTCGGGTAGATGCCAGTCTTGTCTCCTGGAATCTAAACGAGATGAGCACCAATGTATTGTGGCTCGTGTGATTGTTACCAGTGTTTGATGTGTGGGAGCTCAGGCCTTGGATTACTGGATTAGAGGCCAATCAACACATTAGAATCAATTGACTCTTTAATTTTCATTTCTTCAAAGTAAGCTCTGCCAAGAAATGGGAAATCATAGGGAGCTCTATCTCTACGTTTTACATCATATGACTTGTTTCTTCCTCTTCCTCCTCCCCAAACCTATTACTCTTGCTGGGTACAATTTCACAGCAGTTGGCAGCACTCTGATATCTCACCCACATGGCAATTCTTCATGCTTCATCCAGACACTTGGGGCCCGATTTTAGCACCCGGGTGCGTTCTCGGCAGGGGGGCCTCTAAAATCCCGAAATCGAGGAGCGGGACCGGATCGCGCCTCGATCCCACCCAATTCCGGGTTCCGCGCTGACGTGCGGGAGTGCGTGCGTAGCCCCCGCTGGTGGGAATCCCGCAGGCAATTAAAGCCAGCGGGGTTCCACTTGAGTGTATTTATCTAGGTATTTCAGGTCATTAAATGACCTGATTGAGCTGTTTATTTAACAAGTGTGGGATTTTACAGTGAAATGAGACTGTTTCCCATACTGGGGGAAACACTCACACTCTCAACGGACGTGTTGCAGCCAGCAACCCGTGGCAGCTGCCAAGGTGCATTCCACAGGTGGGCGGGGGGGGGAGAGCCTTCACCAACGCAGGAGGACACTCCGTAACATTGGGCAACGCCTGCCCTCCACCACCCTCCTCCAAGCAAGAAGATTCACCGGCGTGGAACTGCAACCCCTGTGCGAGGACACACTTGTCTAGCGTGCACAACCCCGCAAACCTACACCTGCCAGATGGGTGCTGCGTTGACATCCTCGGAGGACAAACAGCATGACCAGCCTCAGCAGCCTCGCAGTCCACGCCGTCCGCCTCAGAGACGTGCATCCTCACAACACGGTGCTGTGGCACATCCACCTGCACAGCAGGATGGAGGGCATCCGCAGAGAGAGATGCGTCGCAGGAGGCACTACCCTCCGCACAGGGTCTACAGACCGAGGCTCAGCTTCATGGACCTCTCTGAGCAGCAGTGCATACGTAGGCTCAGTCACTCGCCAGGTAGTCGCTGACATCTGCAGCCTCCTCAATGACGAGCTGCTCCCGGATGGACCAAGCAGCATCTTCTTACCCGTCGCCGTCAAAGTCACCACTGCCCTCAACTTCTTCGCCTCCGGATCCTTCCAGGGTGCCACGGGGGACATCACCAGGGTCTCTCAGTCGTCTGCACACAAGTGCATAAGGCAGGTCACCGATGGGTTGTTCCGCAGGGCCTCGACCTACATCAACTTCGCCATGGATGAGCGCAGCCAGACGGAGAGGGCGGTTGGATTCCATGCTGTTGCTGGCTTCCCACGGGTGCAGGGTGTAATCGATTGCACCCACATAGCAATACGGGCACCTCCACATGAGCCAGGGCTGTTTATCAACAGGAAAGGGTATCACTCCATGAACGCCCAACTCATTTGTGACCACCGCCAGAGATTCCTACACGTGTGCGCCAGATACCCTGGCAGCTGCCACGATGCCTTCGTCCTCAGGGAGTCCACCGTCCCGCCCCTCTTCCACGCACCCAACACCGGCAACGGCTGGCTCCTCGGCGACCAGGGATACCCCCTGTACACGTGGCTTATGACACCTCTGAGGAACCCCATTACCGAGCCGCAGCGTCGATATAATGACAGCCACATTGCTACCAGGTCTACAATTGAGCAGGCTATAGGGCTGCTCAAGATGTGCTTCAGGTGCCTTGATCGTTCCGGGGGAGCGCTCCAATACACGCCACTCCGAGTGGGACGAATTATAGTTGTCTGCTGTGCCCTGCATAACATGGCACTACAGAGAGGGGTGCCGCTGGAGGAGGCCCCATGCACACCCGCCACCCACATTGAGGACGACAATGAGGAGGAGGAAGAGGGAGAGGAGGAGGAACGACCCATGGGCTGAACACCGGCTCACCTGCGTGCTCGTCAGGCCAAGGAGGCACTCATATGCCAACGGTTCTCCTAACATCACACTGTGTGAGGCGTTCACATGTCATAACGTGGACAGACGAGGGTCCATACTGGCTCCCTCCACAGAAGAGTGGTGCCTGTACACCTGCACCCACTGTATTATGCCCAATGGGTGGGACGGGGTGGTCGTCGTCATGATGAGGCGCACGGAAGGGACATATTGCACAAGCCGCAGAATTATGGACAAGAGGTGGCTGCATTGGTGAGAAAAAGTGAGTTTATTTTGTGTTGACATTCAAATAGTGGAAATAAAAAAAAAAATAGACAAACACCCTGGTGCAATCCCTGTGTGCTCACGGAACTTTCGGCTTTCGTTTCCGGGTACCCCTACGTGGTGCTACTCCTGTGGCTCCAGCAGAGGTGGTGGCAGGTTGCTCCTGTTCGTGCCCTGACTTGGTAGATGCTTTGGGCCGACGCCCCCTGGGTTTCGGTGCCCGTGAGGGCACCTCCACAGACTGCTCCTCCTACACCTGTGCAGGGGCAGACTCGGCCACCTGGAGAGGATGGACTATTGCGGGCACTGGTTGAGAGGGGGGCAACGGGTGAGACGTGGGGGCGCCTTGAGTAGCGTCCACACTTCCATTTCCCCGTTCACCATCTTCCCTGTCATGGCCAAGGCCCACATCACCCCTTCCACCCTGCTGGACGGCAGTTTGGATGACGTGGGTGAGACTTTGCAAGGCCACCTCCAATGTATCTGTCAACCTGTTGATGGCGGCAGAATGTTGCTCACCCTGAATCTGAACAGCCGTTGTGAGGGCCTGGATGGACTCATTGGTGAGCTGTGCGTGACGCTCGAGGGAGGCTAGCCTGTCCTCCACCGCAGACGTTCCCACACCTACCCGCGACACTATCTCAGAGATGCCTTCACGTCCCTGCGACACTATCTCGGCGATACCCTCCTGCACCTGTGCCACCATTCCCCTCATGCAGGAGTTGGACTCCTCCATCCTCCGTGCGATTGTGGAGAGTGCGCGTGGCACCTCTCCCAGTACCTCAGCAATGTTCTGGTGCCCCTCGACGACTCTCCTTTTGACAGGTGGCCCCCTGGGTTCAGCATCTGGGTCCGGCTGAGCAGAGCCTGGAGAAGAGTGCTCCCACCGACGCGGACCCTCCGCGGCTGACCCTGCCACCAGGGTCTGCTCATGCTCACGTGTGCGCGGTGACTCACCATGTGCAATCCCAACTAACTGAGTGGGGGGGACCCACCGAGGTGTGTGTATCTGCGCTGGTGGATGCAAGGCTCGTGTGACAATGCACCCTCAGAGACGGGCATGTCCTCTGAGGAATCCCCCTCAACCGAAACGTCGATCGCAGATGGCCCTGCAAGAGAACAGAGGGCAATATCAGGCATGTGTCCAAATGTGGCGGTGCGGCATATGCCATGTGATGCTAAGATCATTCGCGATCATGAGTGATGAGTGCCAGCTTTCCCTTACCGGCCGTTTCTCCAGAACCAGACTAGCCATCCGCCACCGACAGGCAATGCAGCGTGCGGCTGATCTCCAGTGCCTCGACCTCGGCGTCTGTCAGGGCCACCTCGTGTGGCGGGCCCCCTCCGGTGCATGCCCTATCACGTGCGTTCCTGGCCCTCTTCTCCTGTGAGGGCAAAACACAAAAACGTTATTGAGTGATGATTACAATGTGAGACGCTTCAAGCATTGGTGTGATTGGGTTGAGCGTGTGCCAGATGGATGGGAGGATGCGTGTGCCACATGGCCATCCCATTGTATGGGCATTGGGGTGTGTGGTAGTGGTCGAGTGGGGACAGGGACGGTGGGTAAGTGCAGGCACTGTGAGGCTGATAGTTGGGTGGCTGTGAGGATTGGTGTGGGAGCGCAGTGCTGTCAGTGGAGATGGGGTTGTGAGGTGTTTGAGGTGATGTGGAAGACGGAGTGACGCAGAGTGCGTTAGTGTACTCACTTTCCCGGACCTGGTGAGGTCATTGAATCTCTTGCGGCACTGAATCCAAGTGCGGGTGGTGTTGCCCCTGCTTGTGACCTCAGCGGCCACCTCCTCCCATGCCCTCTTGGTGGCGCTGCCAGGGCACCTCCTTCCATCCGTGGGGAACAGCGTCTCCCTCCTCATGCGGACCCCGTCCAGCAGCACCTGGAGGGCGTGGTCCGTGAAACGGGGAGCAGCCTTACCCCTGCGCTCCTCCATCCTTCATGGACTGTAGGTTGTGGTTGGAGGGACTTTGGTGGACTGCCCCTTTAAATAGAGCTCCAACATCGCTCAGACGTCAATGCGCATGCGCAGGCCGCCGGCACGCAGCTGAGAAGCGCGGAACCTGTAACTGCCGGCTAATTACATCAATCATCCCGCGATCGCGCGCGCAACGCACTCAAATCGGACGGCGCGTTTTCCTCGAGCCCGACTGACCACCCGCTGCCAACCCGCACCCCTGGTAAAATCGGGCCCTTCGTGTCAGCCAGCAATGTCTGTGGGTGGGGCAGGGAATGGAGTTGTATGTAATCATAATCTCTCCACATCTGACATCTACACATGCACTTTCCGGCAGGGATCGTTGGGTAATGATCAGGAGCAGTAGCCTCAAACTGAGAGAAGACAAATTCCAACACCTGAACTGTTACTCCAACAGAAATCAGCTAACTAACTCAGAACGGATTGATGATCAAACCTGGAATTGTTCTGGTCTGTGCAGCTCAGCTCAGTGCACTTATCCATTGAGGCATCGTGGGAATAACAACCCAAAGTTTTATTCAATCTTACTTGAAACTTTGTCTGATTTGTTTTTTTTTTCCAGAAGAATTATAAAAATTACTTATCATTTTCAAACTACAATTAATGTTTCTTGAAGTTTATGGTTATTGCTGTGAATAGACACCAAGTTGGAGCAGTGGCAGTACAGTTGGATCTCTCTGCCCGGCACAGTCGGGCCCCCCTCTTGATTCTCAATTTTCAAACTCTTGCTATTGACTTGGAAGTCATGATTCAAGCGGCGAATTCAAGCGTTCCTCATTCTGCTGCAATTGTGGTTGTTTGGCAGCCTCTGCTCCAAGCCAGTCGCAGATCCTGTCAGATGCCTGTCTTCTGTCTTAGGTACTGAAAGAACTGTTAATATTGCCTAGCTACAAATTATACCTTATAGTAAGTGTTGCCAGTGACTGTGGCCATGGGTGATTGGCAGTGTTTTAGCAGTGTTACAATGCCAAACAAACTCCACATGAATAGGAACAGCTGAACAAAATAGTACAATATTAAACCCTGAAACTCTCATTTTCATTCTGTGCTAGTAGAACTCAAAATAGTCAGTCAGAAGGTTGTGGGTTCAAGCCAAGCTCCAGGACTTAATCTAAGCTGACACTTCAGTGCCATGCTGAAGGAGTGCTGCATTGTCAGAGGTCTTTTAGATGGTATGTTAAACCGAGGCCCTATCTGCCTGTTCAGATGGAAGTAAAAATCTGAAGGCACTATTAGAAGAGCAGAAGAGATCTCCCAGTGTCTTGGCCAGCTTTCATCCCTCAACCAGTCCCACCAAAAAGAGGTCAACTGACCATTCCTTTCATTTGTTATTTGTGGGACCTTATTGTCATGTTTACCTACTTAACAGCAGTGATTGCCCTTCAAAAGTGATGTATCATGCTTGGTCTTTGCAGCTGTTCATTCTGAGGATCTGATAAATTGCTATTTAATGGTAAATCTGTTCTGTTCTTTTGATTTTCAAAACAGTAAGAAAAATCCCAGGACCCCATGTGATTAAAAATTGAATTTAACTTATTGAGTCAGCTTAAAGAAGTGTCGAGTTCTGATATATGGTCAGTGTTGACCCAGGTAACACAGGCTAATAGGCATCCAGAAGTGCTAGGTAAAACTCTGCTCAAAGACGATCTCGAGACACAAGTTTAAAAATTAGGAGTAAGAAGGGAAATCACCCAAAGACTGGTGAAATAAGTTACCAGGGAAGTGTTTTGACGTGGGTAGTATAAAGGAGTTCAAGTGGCAATTGGGAGTGAATGAAGAGAAGGTCATTAGGGATATGGTGAAAGGGTTAAATGACGTTGCACTGTGAAAAAGGGACCATCTCATTGGGCTTAATGGCCTTTTGCTGGTCCTAACATAAATAAATCTGTTCTTGTGAACATTGTCCTGGTCTGGAGCAGTAAACTTTAGTCCTGGTGGAATCCTGGGTATTGCTTGTAGGTACGGCCAGAATGTTCAGTTTGGTGTTGTACCACTTCGCCAAAGCTTCACTGTTCTTCTGACAAAGGGCTTGTGTGTTGGGTTGGAGGCAGTGCCGCCTTTTACAGTTTTGAATTTTCCCCTTTTTTTGCCAGGAGCGTTATCGACAGGATTGTAACCTTGCCGTTCAGCTGCTGAAGTGCAACAAATCTCATTTCAGGAACCACAAGTTTGCAGATGTAAGTACCATAGGTATGGAGAGAGAGAGACAGAATGTGCATATCACAAGCAGAGGTCTATAAGGATTTCAGTTAGCCTGATTGGTTATTATTGTACCTTTTTACCCTTAATTTCCTTTGAGTGCTACAGTGATAATCACCCTGGACCTGGGACTTCACATCTGCCAGATATAAGGCGAATGTGTTTCATCAGCCTTGGCTGGACAGGATGATATCTTTTGGAACCACAATGTCTTGGTCTTTGTGGAGGGAAATCTGTCTTAGTCTTTTCTGACAGTCAGAATATTGTTCATCAGCCTAGCACAAAGACATCGATAAAGATAAACAATAAACATGAATAGTGGGAATCTGAATTTAGAAACAGGCAGGCAATGCTGGAAGTACACAGCTGGTGGGAGCTCAACTGTCACATGTCTTTCTCTAATTCTAATCAACATGCTGTGCATTTGCTGCATTTTCTGTTTTTGCCACTTAGTGTTTTCAACCAGACTGGAGCGTCAACTCATTTGGGTGTTTTATCAGCTTGAGGTAGTATGAAATTGAGCTGTTATGAAGAGGAATAATCTGGTTTCAAAAAACTCCTGTCAAGATCCCGAAGGATTTAACCCTGTGACAGGACGTAAAATGGATGCCATCTTTTAGTTACAAATATCTAATTTCCTTTTTCTCCCTCTGACTATCTGATAATTAACTCAAAGTCCTGTATTGATTCGGAGTTTCAGGCGTCCCTGAGGGGAGAGGAGCTACTGTAATTATCCACTAGTTAAATGGATTTTTCAGGCATCACATCAGCTTATGTGGTCATGAATTCACCCAGCTGATGTTCTAGTTGTCAATATTGATTCCCCACTCCATCCACGGGTTGTATCTGGTTTATTTTTGGAGCAGTGATCTTCTCGTGATTGCGCTGGGCAGTAGCCTGTAATGTACATTGTTTCTCCCAACAGGTTGTTTGCTCTTGATGGCCTCTTCACAAGTTCCATTCTGTAACCAGCTGCTAAGAGATGCCCCGAAACAGGGAAGATTGTCCCTGCCCTTTATTTATCTCTTTCTTGCCTCTCCAGACTATAATCTCACTATATATAGCAAAGAGTGGACCCTGGCCTACCGCCCTGTGGCATTGAGTTGGCTGATCAGGCTTTGCCACCAGGCCACCTTTTCCCACTGCTTTCCTGAGGTTGCCATGATGTGGAGATGCCGGTGATGGACTGGGGTTGACAATTGTAAACAATTTTACAACACCAAGTTATAGTCCAACAATTTTATTTTTAATTCCACAAGCTTTCGGAGGCTTCCTCCTTCCTCAGGTGGTGTGGAAATGTGGAAGTGATTTCCACACCACCTGAGGAAGGAGGAAGCCTCCGAAAGCTTGTGGAATTAAAAATAAAATTGTTGGACTATAACTTGGTGTTGTAAAATTGTTTACAATTCCTGAGGTTAGAGGTTGAGCGTCTGCAGGTATTCCAAAATGTAATATCTTCTGTTTCCAACAATAATGATGTTGTTATCTGCGTTCATTGTTAAATGTGAATCCTTCAGAGAGCAACTTTGAATAAGTACGTGTGTTAACAAAGGACTTCAAAAACTGACCCAAATTCTGTCCCCTGCCCCGCCTATCCCCAAAGATCAGTCTCCTCCAAACGGTTTACTTCAACCATAAAGATGAAGTGGTGCAGGTAACAGGGTCTCAAGCTCCTTGCATTGCCCAACCCCCTCCATGCAGACTATGGCTGCCAGAAGTCACAATTTCCTAATAATTGAATACAGGTTGGCGATTGACTGGGGAAGAGGCCTACTTGCTGCAGAGAAAGACAGTTATTAACTGTCTCCCCTGTTTCTGCTTCCCCTGTCTCTGTGTAGACACCTGCTCAGACATCAGTGCTTAATGCTGGTACAGATCCTTCTCCCCTCCCCCAAGACAAAGCCCAATTCCAGCAGTTGGCGATTGTGATTTGGTTTGAATCTAGTGCTTCAATGTAGTCTGTTAGCCTGTTCCATGATGTGCTTTTCTTTTATTTAATACTTCACTGAATTTTATCTGTACAATTAAAGTGGTTATTAATGTGAATCACGCCTATCACCTGAAGCGCTGGGCTGGCATTTTAAAAGGGAGCTCCTACACCGCCTGTTAAAGGGAAAATGCAACGCCCACTTTGGCTGTCTTGTTATACCACAGAATTAGTGTAGTGTGTCACCTGAATTGAACACCAGCCACATGGTGTTTAATTAGGGAATGTCTGCTTGCTGTAGCTAATGTTGCTTACTGTAAATCACAGTAAGATTAAAATGTTTTAATCCTTTGAGCACCGCACTTTGGGATTGTGAAATTAAATATTAATGGTTTGAAGGATGCTGGTTATTGAAGAAACTGAAAAGAGACAAAAGTACATTTGAGTAGCGAATGTAAGTCCTCTATTCAAGAAAGGAGGGAGACAGAAAGCAGGAAACTACAGGCCAGTTAGCCTAACATCTGTCAGAGGGAAAATGCTAGAATCTATTAAGGAGGTTATAACAGGGCACTTAGAAAATCTCAATGCAATCAGGCAGAGTCAGCACAGCTTTGTGAAAGGGAAATTGTGTGTGACTAGAGAGAGTTATAGAGTTATACAGCACGGATAGAGGCCCTTCGGCCCATCGTGTCCGCGCCGGCCATCAAGCCCTGTCTACTCTAATCCCATATTCCAGCATTTGGTCCGTAGCCTTGTATGCTATGGCATTTCAAGTGCTCATCCAAATGCTTCTTGAATGTTGTGAGGGTTCCTGCCTCCACAACCCTTTCAGGCAGTGAGTTCCAGACTCCAACCACCCTCTGGGTGAAAAAGTTCTTTCTCAAATCCCCTCTAAACCTCCCGCCTTTTACCTTGAATCTATGTCCCCTTGTTATAGAACCATCAACGAAGGGAAAAAGCTCCTTAGTATCCATCCTATCTGTGCCCCTCATAATTTTGTACACCTCAATCATGTCCCCCCTCAGCCTCCTCTGCTCCAAGGAAAACAAACCCAATCTTCCCAGTCTCTCTCCATAGCTGAAGCGCTCCAGCCCTGGTAACATCCTGGTGAATCTCCTCTGCACCCTCTCCAAAGCGATCACATCCTTCCTGTAGTGTGGCGACCAGAACTGCACACAGTACTCCAGCTGTGGCCTAACCAGTGTTTTATACAGCTCCATCATAACCTCCTTGCTCTTATATTCTATGCCTCGGCTAATAAAGGCAAGTATCCCATATGCCTTCTTTACCACCTTATCTACCTGTTCCGCCGCCTTCAGGGATCTGTGAACTTGCACACCAAGATCCCTCTGACCCTCTGTCTTGCCTAGGGTCCTCCCATTCATTGTGTATTCCCTTGCCTTGTTAGTCCCTCCAAAGTGCATCACCTCGCACTTTTCCGGGTTAAATTCCATTTGCCACTGTTCCGCCCATCTGACCAACCCATCTATATCGTCCTGCAGACTGAGGCTATCCTCCTCGCTATTTACCACCCTACCAATTTTTGTATCATCAGCGAACTTACTGATCATACCTTTTACATTCATATCCAAGTCATTAATGTAGACCACAAACAGCAAGGGACCCAGCACCGATCCCTGTGGTACCCCACTGGCTACAGGCTTCCAGTCACAAAAACAACCTTCGACCATCACCCTCTGCCTTCTGCCACTAAGCCAGTTTTGTATCCAAAGTGCCAAGGCACCCTGGATTCCATGGGCTCGTACCTTCTTGACCAGTCTCCTGTGGGGGACTTTATCGAAGGCCTTACTGAAATCCATGTATACCACATCCACTGCGTTACCCTCATCCACACGCCTAGTCACCCCCTCAAAAAATTCAATCAAATTAGTCAGACATGATCTTCCCTTGACAAAGCCATGTTGACTATCCCTGATTAATCCTTGCTTCTCCAAGTGGAGACTAATTTTGTCCTTCAGAATTTTTTCCAATAATTTTCCTACCACTGATGTTAGGCTCACTGGCCTGTAGTTCCCCGGTTTTTCCCTACTCCCCTTCTTGAATAATGGTATTACATTAGCGGTTCTCCAGTCCTCTGGCACATCCCCTGTGGCCAGAGAGGTTCTGAATATATGTGTTAGAGCCCCCGCAATCTCCTCCTTTGCCTCACACAGTAGCCTGGGATACATTTCGTCCGGGCCTGGGGATTTATCCATTTTTAGGCCTGCTAAAACCGCCAATACCTCCTCCCGCTCGATGTTAATATGTTCGAGTATATCACAGTCCCCCTGCCGTATTTCTATGTCTACATCGTCCTTCTCCATAGTGAAAACAGATGCAAAAAATTCATTTAGAACCCCTCCTACATCTGCCGGCTCCACACACACATTGCCATTTTTGTCCCTAATGGGCCCTATTTTTTCCCTAGTCATCCTCTTACCCTTAATATACTTATAAAACATCTTAGGATTTTCCTTTATTTTGCTCGCCAGTGTTATTTCATGGCCCCTCCTTGATCTCCTAATTTCTTTTTTAAGTATCCCCCTGCACTTTTTGTACTCCTCTAGGGCTTCCTCCGTCTTCAGCCTTTTGTATCTGCCAAAAGCCCTCCTTTTTTTCCTAATCCATTCTCGTATATCCCCTGACATCCAAGGTTCCTTGGAGTTCTTGGAACCACCCTTGACCTTTACGGGAACATGTTGCCATTGTATGGTCTCAATCTCCCTTCTGAAAGACTCCCATTGCTCCGATGCGGATTTTCCTACAAGCAGCTGATCCCAGTCCATTTTGGCCAGATCCTGCCTTATCCTATTAAAATCGGCCTTCCCCCAATTTAGAACCTTTATTTCCGGCCCCTCCGTGTCCTTTTTCATGACCACCTTAAATCTCACCGAATTATGGTCACTGTCACCAAAGTGCTCACCTACTAGCACTTCTTCCACTTGGCCGGCCACATTCCCTAGAATTAGGTCCAGTACCGCCCCCTCTCTTGTAGGACTTTCTACATGCTGGCTCAAAAAGCTCTCCTGGATGCACGTTAAGAATTTTGTACCCTCTAAGCCTTTTACACTCTGAGTATCCCATCTCTGACTAATTTATTAGAGTTCTTTGAGGAAGTAACAAAGTGGATAAAGGGGATCCTGTGGATATGATGTACTTGGATTTCCAGAAGGCTTTTGACAAGGTGCCAGATCAAAGGCTACTACACAAAATAAGAGCTCATGGTGTAGGGGGTAACATATTAGCATGGATAAAGGGTTGGTTAGTTAACAGGAAACAGAGAGTAGGCATAAATGGGTCATTTTCAGGTTGGCAAGATGTAACGAGTGGAGTGCCACAGGGTTCAGTGCTTGGGCCTCAACTATTTACAATCTATATCAATGACTTGGATGAAGGGACCGAATATATGGTTGCTAAATTAGCTGATGACACAGATAGGTAGGAAAGTAAGTTGTGAAGAGGACATAAGGAGTCTGCACAGGGATTTAGATAGGATAAGTGAGTGGGCAAAAATTTGGCAGATGGAGTATAATGTGGGAAAATGTGAACTTGTCCACTTTGGCAGGAGGAATAGAAAAGCAGTATATTATCTAAATAGAGAGAGATTGCAGAACTCTGAGGTACAGAGGGATCTGGGTGTCCCAGTACATGAATCACAAAAAGTTAGTATGCAGGTACAGCAAGTGATTAGGAAGGCAAATGGAATGTTGTCATTTATTGCAAAGGGAATGGAATATAAAAGTAGAGATGTTTTGCTCCAGTTGTACAGGGCATTGGTGAGACCACATCAAGAATACTGTGTGCAGTTTTAGTCTCCTTATTTAGGAAAGGACATAATTGCTTTAGAGGTGGTTCAGAGAAGGTTCATTCGACTGATTCCCAGGATGAAGGGATTATCTTATGAGGAAAGGTTGGACAAGTTGGGCCTGTATACACTGGAGTTTAGAAGAATGAGAGGTGATCTTATTGAAACATATAAGATCCTGAGGGGACTAGAAGGGGTCGATGCTGAGAGGATGTTTCCCCTTGTGGGGTTGAGGTCACAATCAGATCAGCCATGATCTTATCAAATGGGAGAGCAGACTCGAGGGGCAGAATGGCCTACTCCTACTCTTAATTTGTATGTTTGAGTTGTCCTCGGTAGACTTCTCCAAGACAGTGCCGAGGTGTTCGTGCTTCTCAGCAGGCTAGATCCCCTCTTGAACTCATGTAATGATTTTAATGGGTATAAGGATTTGCATAATCCAGAAGAATACTGCCAGGCCAGTTGGGTTCTGCCCAAATTGTGTGTGTGTCGTGCTTAGTGCATCAGCTCAGGTTTGTTCTGCTTGTCGATCCTTTTTGAGGTTACAGTACCATTTACACAGTACATAGACATAACCTTTCTGAAATAATCCACAGTAGAACAATTTGCTGCATGACAAAGGAACAGAATTTAAATAGTTTCTGTCAGCCCTGACATCATTGTTAAACGGTGTCTGTACCTTGGGCTTTAGAAAATTTGAGGATATCAAGCTGATCCTAACCCTTTCCTCATCAGTGTCCACACTCGTACTTTCTAGCAGAGATTGCTGGATACCGATTGGGGGAGTGGTGGGGGGAGGAATGCTGGTGGTGCTGGCTGATTTTCTGTTTTCCCATATTCTGAATCCTTGAGGCTCTGAGGTCAATTGCAGTGCCCAGCAAAGATCAGTTAACTCAGCACATCGAACCTGAGACTATCTTGTCGTTGCAGCTCAGTAGCACACATGCAGTGCATTTACCTACTGAGCTGTGAGAAATAGTCAGGCTAACTGGTTAATGCTTAGTCTGTGCTCCTGCTTTGAATCCTGTGGAAGTGCTGAGGTTGAGAATTAGCTGCTCACGATGAGGATGTTGCTGATTGAGGTCACCTGCGTCACAAATGTTGGATTTGGTTGGCTCCCTGACATGATTTATGATGACACTGCATTACCTGACACTTTATTCCTCTGTGGGATCCTGTGTAAGTGTCGGTCTTCCTCATTTAAGTGAATAACCTCTGACACAATAGTACTACTGCCAGGAGAAAACTCGCATAACAAATATGCGAGTTTTGTTATGTTAAGACAATCTCAGGCTTCCTGTTAAGAGAATTCAGATATGTACCTGTACTAACTTTGTGTGTATTGGTGGTGAATTGACAATCAAGTTAGTAGAAAGCCCTAGACTAGCTAAAGGGGCTCAAAACTAGTAATTCCTAGGGATAGATGGTACTTATCACAGATTGCTGCAGGAAAGGGATTTGTGAGGCACTGATGATGGTTATGAAGGACTCGTTGGAAACGGGAGGTATCTAGATTAGAAACCAGCCAATGTGGAGGAGTATTCATAATGGGTGACAAAATAGACAGGGGACTAAAGACCCATTAATCTTCAATTGCATGTAAAATCGGGAGTAATCTTGACAATCATATGTATAACCTAGGAAGTAGCAGTCAACTTGGATCCAGACCGGGGCGAAGCTGCCTGATCAACCTCCTCAACTTCTTCGAGGAAATGACATCGGTACAGGAGTAGGCCATTTCGCCCCTTGAGCCTGTTCCACCATTCAGTGAGATCATGGCTGATCTGTGACCTAACTCCATATACCTGCCTTCGCACCATATCCCTTAATAACCTTTGGTTAACAAAAATCTATCAATCTCAGATTTAAATTTAGCAATTGAGCTAGTATCAACTGCCATTTGTGGAAGAGAATTCCAAACTTCTCCCACCCTTTGTGTGTCGGAGTGTTTCCGAACTTCACTCCTGAAAGTCCTGACTCTAATTTTTAGGCTATGTCCCCTAGTCCTAAACTCCCCAACCAGCAGAAATAGTTCCTCCCTCTCTACCCTAACAGTTCCCCTTAATATCTTGTAAACTTCGATCAAATCACCCCATAATCTTCTAAATTCCAGGGAATACAGCCATAGTTTGTGTAATCTCTCCTTGTAAATTAACCCTTGAAGTCCAGGTATCATTCTAGTAAATCTACAGTGCACTCCCTCCAAGACCACTATATCCTTCCTAAGGTGCAGTGCCCAGAACTGATACAGTAATCCAGGTGTGGTTTAACCAGGGCTTTGTACATCTGTAACATAACTTCTGCCCCCTTGCCTTCTAGTCCCCTCGATTATAAAGGCCAGCATTCCAGTGGCCTTTTTGATTATTTTCTGTACTTGTCCATGACATTTTAATAACCTATGTACATGGGCTCCTAAGTCTCTGACAACTCAAATGGACCAGTTTATGGGGTCCAGGCCAGACAACTGCCCTCAAAGCCACTGATGGGGTCGTGGCCCATCTGCCCTCAAAGCCACTGATGGGGTCGTGGCCCATCTGCCCTCAAAGCCACTGATGGGGTCGTGGCCCATCTGCCCTCAAAGCCACTGATGGGGTCGTGGCCCATCTGCCCTCAAAGCCACTGATGGGGTCGTGGCCCATCTGCCCTCAAAGCCACTGATGGGGTCGTGGCCCATCTGCCCTCAAAGCCACTGATGGGGTCGTGGCCCATCTGCCCTCAAAGCCACTGATGGGGTCGTGGCCCATCTGCCCTCAAAGCCACTGATGGGGTCGTGGCCCATCTGCCCTCAAAGCCACTGATGGGGTCGTGGCCCATCTGCCCTCAAAGCCACTGATGGGGTCGTGGCCCATCTGCCCTCAAAGCCACTGATGGGGTCGTGGCCCATCTGCCCTCAAAGCCACTGATGGGGTCGTGGCCCATCTGCCCTCAAAGCCACTGATGGGGTCGTGGCCCATCTGCCCTCAAAGCCACTGATGGGGTCGTGGCCCATCTGCCCTCAAAGCCACTGATGGGGTCGTGGCCCATCTGCCCTCAAAGCCACTGATGGGGTCGTGGCCCATCTGCCCTCAAAGCCACTGATGGGGTCGTGGCCCATCTGCCCTCAAAGCCACTGATGGGGTCGTGGCCCATCTGCCCTCAAAACCATTGATGGGGTCCTGGCCATACATCTGTCCTCAAAACTATGATAGGGTCCTGGCCATACATCTCTCCTCAAAACCACTGATGGGGTCCTGGCCATACATCTCTCCTCAAAGCCACTGATGGGGTCCTGGCCTTACATCTGTCCTCAAAACTATGATAGGGTCCTGGCCATACATCTCTCCTCAAAACCACTGATGGGGTCCTGGCCATACATCTCTCCTCAAAACCACTGATGGGGTCCTGGCCATACATCTCTCCTCAAAACCACTGATGGGGTCCTGGCCATACATCTCTCCTCAAAACTATGATAGGGTCCTGGCCATACATCTCTCCTCAAAACCACTGATGGGGTCCTGGCCATACATCTGTCCTCATAACCCAATAGTGGGGTTCAGGTCATATATCTGTCCTCAAAACCACTGATGGGGTCCTGGCCATACATCTGTCCTCATAACCCAATAGTGGGGTTCAGGTCATATATCTGTCCTCAAAACCACTGATGGGTTCCAGATCATACATCTGTCCTCAAAACCCAATAGTGGGTTCCAGATCATACATCTGTCCTCAAAACCCAATAGTGGGTTCCAGATCATACATCTGTCCTCAAAACCCAATAGTGGGTTCCAGATCATACATCTGTCCTCAAAACCCAATAGTGAGGTTCAGGCCATACGTTTTTTTTTTATTCGTTCATGGGATGTGGGTGTCGCTGGCAAGGCCAACATTTATAATTGCCATTTCTAATTGCCCTTAAGAAGGTGGTGGTGAGCCGCCTTCTTGAACCGCTGCAGTCCGTGTGGTGAAGGTTCTCCCACAGTGCTGTTAGGAAGGGAGTTCCAGGATTTTGATCCAGCGACGATGAAGGAACGGCAATATATTTCCAAGTCAGGATGGTGTGTGACTTGGAGGGGAACATGCAGGTGGTGTTGTTCCCATGTGCCTGCTGCCCTTGTCCTTCTAGGTGGGAGAGGTCGTGGGTTTGGGAGGTGCTGTCGAAGAAGCCTTGGCGAGTTGCTGCAGTGCATCCTATAGATGGAACACACTGCAGCCACAGTGCGCCGGTGGTGAAGGGAGTGAATGTTTAGGGTGGTGGATGGGGTGCCAATCAAGCGGGCTGCTTTATCTTGGATGGTGTCGAGCTTCTTGAGTGTTGTTGGAGCTGCACTCATCCAGGCAAGTGGAGAGTATTCCATCACACTCCTGACTTGTGCCTTGTAGATGGTGGAAAGGCTTTGGGGAGTCAGGAGGTGAGTCACTCGCCGCAGAATACCCAGCCTCTGACCTGCTCTCGTAGCCACAGTATTGATATGGCTGGTCCAGTTAAGTTTCTGGTCAATGGTGATCCCCAGGATGTTGATTGTGGGGGATTTGGCGATGGTAATGCCGTTGAATGTCAAGGGGACATGGTTAGACTCTCTCTTGTTGGAGATAGTCATTGCCTGGCACTTGTCTGGCTGGACATCTGTCCTCAACACCCAATAGTGGGGTTCAGGCAATACATCTGTCCTCAACACCCAATAGTGGGGTTCAGGCCATACATCTGTCCTCAAAACCCAATCGTGGGGTTCAGGCCGTACATCTGTCCTCAACACCCAATAGTGGGGTTCAGGCCATACATCTGTCCTCAAAACCCAATCGTGGGGTTCAGGCCGTACATCTGTCCTCAACACCCAATAGTGGGGTTCAGGCCATACATCTGTCCTCAAAACCCAATCGTGGGGTTCAGGCCGTACATCTGTCCTCAACACCCAATAGTGGGGTTCAAGCCGTACATCTGTCCTCGAAACCCAATAGTGGGGTTCAGGCCGTACATCTGTCCTCGAAACCCAATAGTGGGGTTCAGGCCGTACATCTGTCCTCGAAACCCAATAGTGGGGTTCAGGCCGTACATCTGTCCTCGAAACCCAATAGTGGGGTTCAGGCCGTACATCTGTCCTCGAAACCCAATAGTGGGGTTCAGGCCGTACATCTGTCCTCGAAACCCAATAGTGGGGTTCAGGCCGTACATCTGTCCTCAAAACCCGATGCTGGGTTCCAGATCATACATCTGTCCTCAAAACCCAATCGTGGGTTCCAGATCATACATCTGTCCTCGAAACCCAATAGTGGGGTTCAGGCCGTACATCTGTCCTCGAAACCCAATAGTGGGGTTCAGGCCGTACATCTGTCCTCGAAACCCAATAGTGGGGTTCAGGCCGTACATCTGTCCTCGAAACCCAATAGTGGGGTTCAGGCCGTACATCTGTCCTCGAAACCCAATAGTGGGGTTCAGGCCATACAATCCTAGCTGTCAGTTGGAAAACAGATACTCCATGACCACAGTTGATTTTGCTCCAGGTTAGCAGCTCGGATTTGCATGGACAGATGTCACTGTAGATGCTTCAAAACTAGTTGTTTGGAAAGCTAATTGAGATGCACACTTCAATTTTTTCTTGATTCAGCAAAACACAACCTAAAAGAATACTGAAATGAACATTTTGTTATTGGCTGATATACTACCCCATGTTTCGATGTTTATGCTTTTCTAATCTACTATTCTACATATTTGATTGAGTAAATAGACAAGATACAAGACTGACTAATGAGAAAATAGAAATGATGTAAATTCCAGGTTGATTCTGTTTGATTTGCAGCTTCCCTATGTACTCCAGGAGATGGTAAACAAGCATTTGGAGTCCAATGAAGAGTTGCAGTCAGAACAGGAGCGAAGCTCAGCTCTTGGTTCCGCTGATGTCGTACCAACCTCTGTCATTGCCAGAGTTTTAGAGAAACCAGAGCCTCTGATCCTGAACTCTGCCAAGTCCAGCAGTGGCAATCAGCCAATGGCAGAGGATATCTTTGTCCATGTAGATATGAGCGGCAACACTAATGGCACAAAGCATACAGGGAAAGAGAGAGACCAAGTCTCGGTTGAGGCAGTGAAGCCTCAGAACGGCATGTATAAGAGGCAGAATAGCACTGAAAGCACACCAGATGAAGCCCCCACCTTCGAGAAACTGAACCCATATCCCACTCCACCTCAGAACCTTTTCCCTGGACGTAAAGCTGTCATTGAATTCTCTTCTGATGACAAAGTTAAAATACCAAAGAATAGTCCCCTACCAAACTGTACATATGCTACCAGACAAGCCATATCGCTCAGTCTGGTCCAGGGGGAGGAGGATGGATTTGAGCGGCAGAAAACTGTACCGAACAGTCCGTCATCAGATGGAAGGAGGTCAGCACAGATAACTAGCAGGCAATATCAATCTCCAAAATCAGGCACACCCAAAGGCTCTGGAAATGAGTTTCGGTCAGCCCAGTCCAGCCCTTTCAATAGCCCACCTCAAGTGCCAAGTGCTTTTGCCAGCTCAACAAGTTCGGAAGAGGATCTGCTTGCAAACTGGCAGAGGATGTTTGTTGAAAAGGTAGCTCCTGCTTCTGAAAGGGTCATTGCCCATCGAACGGCTTTCAGCAGTGAAATGGTCCAAGAGTTGCAGAATAGTCTGGGCAAGAAGATTGACCTGGGTGAGAGGCGACTGGCTTACTCGGATGGGGAGGAATCTGGCCAGAGCTGCAGCTGGACAGTAAGTCGGGATTCCAGCCTGGACACAGACAGCACAGAATCTAAAGTGCGGAAAGGCAAGTTCATGCTGGATTATGGGAGTGAATTTTCTCGGGAGGAAGGGGAGCAACTGCTGCACACCATGGGTGGCAATCAACTGGCCAGCCAGCCTAGTCCCCTGCAGAAACATAAAGAATATGTGGATGGTGGCTCTGGGGGCAGCTCAGTTGAAGAGAGAGAGGTGCTGCTTCATGGAAGCCAGTCCACTCTGCAGGATGAACTGGAAGAGATTGGAGACCAGCCATTAGTCACCTTAGTGGGCCGACAGCACAAGAGCCCCAAAAGGATGGGTGTCCATCATTTATTACGAAAGGACAGCTTAACAAGGGCACAGGAGCAGGGCACCCTCCTAGACTAGATCACCAAGGTTTTCAGCTAAACACTAATGCTGCAGCAATGCAAACTGTCAGTCACAGCAAAAAAAACTTTTTATAAACTTTTTTTGTGTGTGGAAATTCACAAAGTATTTCCTAAAAACTTGCATGAATCTGGGCAAAAACAAACTAACCAGCTTGGGCAGTTTAGCTGAACCTGGGTTCAAGAGGCAACACTTCAGTATTTTCTAAGAAAACCATTTTGTAATGAATTAAATCATTGCGGAAAGAAAGCCGAATTTCTGAAGAGTATCCATACCGGATGATAGGTAATAGCTCAGCATGTCTGTGTTTTAGTTTGGTCGGTCTGTCTGTGTATAATGCAAAGTGTCTCATCTCACTTGCATGCTGCAAGAGCAATGTGAGTGATTGGATCTTTTACAGTAGTAGCTTTGTCGGGACTAAATTTATCGAGTGCTCTCGGTACATTAAGGATTGCAGGTGTCGGCCTTATTTTAAATTGGTAGCAGTACACCAAAATATACTATGGGCTACTTGGTTTAATTTCATTCGGTCATGCAAGCTATGTACAGTTAAACCATTTTATAGTGTTTGAAATCTCTTCCCCCGCCCCCGGCCTTAAACCACAAGTATTCTAATACTTCCTGAATGATTCATCTGGTCACAGTGTCTGTTGAAGTATCTGTTTGCAATGGGGCAAATGATAACCACATGCCTTACCAAGGCTGGCCATCTTTTCCCATGTCCAAAAACCAAACGCTGCATCATGCTTTTCAGTTCTGATGTGTGTTTTGCTGCTAATAACAATCCATAGAAAACCTGAACAACAAATTTAGCACCTTAAATGTAGAGATGTCCAAAGGTGCTTCACAGAGACATAAGGAAAGAATGCAAATAACTAAAGGAAACCTGGGCTTCGACTTTAAAAACCAGGCTTTTGGTGCTGACTTAGATTCAGAAATTTCCAGACTGCTGCTCAAAAATGGAGCTGTTTGCAGATTGTCTGCAACCCAAGTGGGGACCAAATAATAATTGTTTAAAATTGTTCATGATGTGATTGCACACATTCTCGCTGACAGACTCACAGTGTAAGCTGATGGCTCGAAGTCAGCTTTCCAAGTTTGGCCAAATCTGGATTAGCATTGAGCAGCAGGAGAAAGGTCCCATGGTTTCCCTTGTACAAACTTAGTCTGAGCCCAGGCTACAATGGAGGGAAGAGGGAAGGATTTGTTGTTGCGACATGGTCCCTCAGTGTTAAATAAAGTCAGCAGTATATATCAGTGCTGTGTCTGATCTGATCCGAATCACCAAATCAGAGCCTCCAATCTCTGCAGCACCCAAATGGATTGCTAATAAAGAAGCAGAAATACAATCCCAAAGGATAACTTTCCACTAATTTCATGAGAATTTATAGGGCAATATGAACTACCAGCATTTTCCTGTTACCTGTCACATCGATCCAGATTGGTCAATTCAAAAAAGAAATGTTCAATATGGAAGACTGGATGAAACCCTTTGTGCAAAGTATCAGATTTAATTTGCTGCCATTTTCTAACTGAATGAGAACGACAAGCCCTTAGGTAGCCCTGTGTAGGTGCTTTGTCCTTTTTTATATCTGCCCATTTGGGAGAGTATCACGGGTTTATTACCAAACCTCTCCCAAAGATCTATCACATGACAGGAGTCCATCTTAATTTCATTTCAGTTTTTTAAATCAAAGTATGAATGGTACAAATATTTGGGTGGTCTAATACTGACCCAATAGACATGTACATGGGGTAGTGCTTGGCACCGTCTAATCTTCAAGTCACTTTCTTTTAAATGGATACTGCCTGCATTCCAAACTAACACAGGTGAATCTAGGCTTACAGTATTATAAAGTGAGCACAAACTGCCTGAGCCAGCACTGGGGATCTCTGTTCTATGTGAGGAGACTTCTGCAAGTGTTGACAGTGCCAGAAACTCCTGCAAATGGTGACACACTGCCCAGAATCCCCCACAAATGGTGACACACTGCCCAGAATCCCCCACAAATGGTGACACACTGCCCAGAATCCCCCACAAATGGTGACACACTGCCCAGAATCCCCCACAAATGGTGACACACTGCCCAGAATCCCCCACAAATGGTGACACACTGCCCAGAATCCCCCACAAATGGTGACACACTGCCCAGAATCCCCCACAAATGGTGACACACTGCCCAGAATCCCCCACAAATGGTGACACACTGCCCAGAATCCCCCACAAATGGTGACACACTGCCCAGAATCCCCCACAAATGGTGACACACTGCCCAGAATCCCCCACAAATGGTGACACACTGCCCAGAATCCCCCACAAATGGTGACACACTGCCCAGAATCCCCCACAAATGGTGACACACTGCCCAGAATCCCCCACAAATGGTGACACACTGCCCAGAATCCCCCACAAATGGTGACACACTGCCCAGAATCCCCCACAAATGGTGACACACTGCCCAGAATCCCCCACAAATGGTGACACACTGCCCAGAATCCCCCACAAATGGTGACCCTCTCCCCAAAATCCCTGACAAATGGAGACGCCCTCTCCCCAGGATCCCCTACGAATGGAGACGCCCTCTCCCCAGGGTCCCCGACGAATGGAGACTCCCTCTCCCCAGGGTCCCCGACGAATGGCGACGGCCTCTCCCCAGGGTCCCCGACGAATGGCGACGGCCTCTCCCCAGGATCCCCTACGAATGGAGACTCCCTCTCCCCAGGGTCCCCGACGAATGGCGACGGCCTCTCCCCAGGGTCCCCTCCGAATGGTGACTCCCTCTCCCCAGGGTCCCCTACGAATGGCGACGGCCTCTCCCCAGGGTCCCCTACGAATGGAGACTCCCTCTCCCCAGGATCCCCTACGAATGGAGACGCCCTCTCCCCAGGGTCCCCTCCGAATGGTGACTCCCTCTCCCCAGGGTCCCCTACGAATGGAGACGCCCTCTCCCCAGGGTCCCCTACGAATGGAGACGCCCTCTCCCCAGGGTCCCCTACGAATGGAGACGCCCTCTCCCCAGGGTCCCCTACGAATGGAGACGCCCTCTCACCAGGGTCCCCTACGAATGGAGACTCCCTCTCACCAGGGTCCCCTACGAATGGAGACGCCCTCTCCCCAGGGTCCCCTCCGAATGGTGACTCCCTCTCCCCAGGGTCCCCTACGAATGGAGACTCCCTCTCCCCAGGGTCCCCTACGAATGGAGACTCCCTCTCCCCAGGGTCCCCTACGAATGGAGACGCCCTCTCCCCAGGGTCCCCTACGAATGGAGACGCCCTCTCCCCAGGGTCCCCGACGAATGGAGACTCCCTCTCCCCAGGGTCCCCTCCGAATGGAGACGGCCTCTCCCCAGGGTCCCCTACGAATGGAGACGCCCTCTCACCAGGGTCCCCGACGAATGGAGACTCCCTCTCCCCAGGGTCCCCTCCGAATGGTGACTCCCTCTCCCCAGGGTCCCCTACGAATGGAGACGGCCTCTCCCCAGGATCCCCTACGAATGGAGACGCCCTCTCCCCAGGATCCCCTCCGAATGGAGACTCCCTCTCCCCAGGATCCCCTACGAATGGAGACTCCCTCTCACCAGGGTCCCCGACGAATGGTGACTCCCTCTCCCCAGGATCCCCTACGAATGGAGACTCCCTCTCACCAGGGTCCCCGACGAATGGTGACTCCCTCTCCCCAGGATCCCCTCCGAATGGTGACTCCCTCTCCCCAGGATCCCCTACGAATGGAGACTCCCTCTCCCCAGGATCCCCTACGAATGGTGACTCCCTCTCCCAAGGATCCCCTACGAATGGTGACTCCCTCTCCCCAGGGTCCCCTACGAATGGAGACTCCCTCTCCCCAGGGTCCCCTACGAATGGAGACGGCCTCTCCCCAGGATCCCCTACGAATGGAGACTCCCTCTCCCCAGGGTCCCCTACGAATGGAGACTCCCTCTCCCCAGGATCCCCTACGAATGGAGACTCCCTCTCCCCAGGATCCCCTACGAATGGTGACTCCCTCTTCCCAGGGTCCCCTACGAATGGAGACTCCCTCTCCCCAGGGTCCCCTACGAATGGAGACTCCCTCTCCCCAGGGTCCCCTACGAATGGAGACTCCCTCTCCCCAGGGTCCCCTACGAATGGAGACTCCCTCTCCCCAGGGTCCCCTACGAATGGAGACTCCCTCTCCCCAGGGTCCCCTACGAATGGAGACTCCCACTCCCCAGGGTCCCCGACGAATGGAGACTCCCTCTCCCCAGGATCCCCTACGAATGGAGACTCCCACTCCCCAGGATCCCCTACGAATGGAGACGGCCTCTCTCCAGGATCCCCTACGAATGGTGACTCCCTCTCCCCAGGGTCCCCTACGAATGGAGACTCCCTCTCCCCAGGATCCCCTACGAATGGAGACTCCCTCTCCCCAGGATCCCCTACGAATGGAGACTCCCTCTCCCCAGGGTCCCCTACGAATGGAGACTCCCTCTCCCCAGGGTCCCCTCCGAATGGTGACTCCCTCTCCCCAGGGTCCCCTCCGAATGGAGACGGCCTCTCCCCAGGGTCCCCTCCGAATGGAGACTCCCTCTCCCCAGGGTCCCCTACGAATGGAGACTCCCTCTCCCCAGGGTCCCCTACGAATGGAGACTCCCACTCCCCAGGATCCCCTACGAATGGAGACTCCCTCTCCCCAGGGTCCCCTACGAATGGAGACGGCGTCTCCCCAGGATCCCCTACGAATGGTGACTCCCTCTCCCCAGGATCCCCGACGAATGGAGACTCCCTCTTCCCAGGATCCCCTACGAATGGAGACTCCCTCTCCCCAGGATCCCCTACGAATGGAGACTCCCTCTCCCCAGGGTCCCCTACGAATGGAGACTCCCTCTCCCCAGGGTCCCCTACGAATGGAGACTCCCTCTCCCCAGGGTCCCCTACGAATGGTGACTCCCTCTCCCCAGGGTCCCCTACGAATGGTGACTCCCTCTCCCCAGGGTCCCCTACGAATGGAGACTCCCTCTCCCCAGGATCCCCTACGAATGGTGACTCCCTCTCCCCAGGGTCCCCTACGAATGGTGACTCCCTCTCCCCAGGATCCCCTACGAATGGAGACTCCCTCTCCCCAGGGTCCCCTACGAATGGTGACTCCCTCTCCCCAGGATCCCCTACGAATGGAGACTCCCTCTCCCCAGGGTCCCCTACGAATGGTGACTCCCTCTCCCCAGGGTCCCCTACGAATGGAGACTCCCTCTCCCCAGGGTCCCCTACGAATGGAGACTCCCTCTCCCCAGGGTCCCCTACGAATGGAGACTCCCTCTCCCCAGGGTCCCCTACGAATGGTGACTCCCTCTCCCCAGGGTCCCCTACGAATGGTGACTCCCTCTCCCCAGGATCCCCGACGAATGGAGACTCCCTCTCCCCAGGATCCCCTACGAATGGAGACGGACTCTCCCCAGGGTCCCCTACGAATGGAGACTCCCTATCCCCAGGATCCCCGACGAATGGAGACTCCCTCTCCCCAGGGTCCCCTACGAATGGTGACTCCCTCTCCCCAGGGTCCCCTACGAATGGAGACTCCCTCTCCCCAGGGTCCCCTACGAATGGTGACTCCCTCTCCCCAGGGTCCCCTCCGAATGGAGACTCCCTCTCCCCAGGATCCCCTACGAATGGAGACTCCCTCTCCCCAGGGTCCCCTACGAATGGTGACTCCCTCTCCCCAGGGTCCCCTACGAATGGTGACTCCCTCTCCCCAGGGTCCCCTACGAATGGAGACTCCCTCTCCCCAGGGTCCCCTACGAATGGTGACTCCCTCTCCCCAGGGTCCCCTACGAATGGAGACTCCCTCTCCCCAGGGTCCCCTACGAATGGAGACTCCCTCTCCCCAGGATCCCCTACGAATGGTGACTCCCTCTCCCCAGGGTCCCCTACGAATGGTGACTCCCTCTCCCCAGGGTCCCCTACGAATGGAGACTCCCTCTCCCCAGGGTCCCCTACGAATGGTGACTCCCTCTCCCCAGGGTCCCCTACGAATGGAGACTCCCTCTCCCCAGGATCCCCTACGAATGGAGACTCCCTCTCCCCAGGGTCCCCTACGAATGGTGACTCCCTCTCCCCAGGGTCCCCTACGAATGGTGACTCCCTCTCCCCAGGGTCCCCTACGAATGGAGACTCCCTCTCCCCAGGATCCCCTACGAATGGAGACTCCCTCTCCCCAGGGTCCCCTACGAATGGTGACTCCCTCTCCCCAGGGTCCCCTACGAATGGTGACTCCCTCTCCCCAGGATCCCCTACGAATGGAGACTCCCTCTCCCCAGGATCCCCTACGAATGGAGACTCCCTCTCCCCAGGATCCCCTACGAATGGAGACTCCCTCTCCCCAGGGTCCCCTACGAATGGTGACTCCCTCTCCCCAGGGTCCCCTACGAATGGAGACTCCCTCTCCCCAGGGTCCCCCCCCCTGCGCGCGACGACACCCACCATGGCCCGAACTCCTGAAAGGTTCCACCGAAAGGAAAACGCAGCACTTATTGCAGAAACATTTTATTCGTTTTCAAAAGCAACAACTATTAGCCAACAAAAATAAAGAACAGGAATTCTGTGCTTTTGAAGCCTGACATGGGCAGAAGCAGGCAGACCAATATGTTCAAAGTTGCCGACCCGAGTGGTCACCGACCTACTGGATCCCTGTTTGAAAGCCTGTGGCTTCAATCCGCTTTCAGCATTGGCTCAGTGTCTTTATTTCACACAACAGTATTGTTCAGCACTCTGAAGATGCTCCATTTCATTGTAGGTTTATTTTGCCGTGATTTGTAAGATTAGCAGTTAGTTATTTTGCGTCTTTAGAAACTCATTTGTGTAATTAAATTGTCTCAGTAGGTCCTTTGGACAGGATCGGTGTGCACGCCTCTCCAAAGAGATTGAAGTTTTTACTAAGCAGGGATATTGTTTATTCGACTTTAGGTGTGGGTTTTTTCCTCTTTGTGAAATTTTTCTGTAGGAAGTTGAGTTTTTAAAGAAATGGTAGAAGGTTTGTTAATTATATGGGAAATTGTAAAATTGACTAAGATTAATAATGAGAGTACAAATGTAGCTGGGCCAGTCCTATTGAGTGTTCCCAATCCAGCACCAATTACGAGGTCAGGCACTGAATTCAAAAAGCAGAGTGAGTGCCTGCAGTGGTAATCAGTGACACTCACTTTACCAGCCCACATTCAGTGCGGAGTATGTCGACTGCTGGGATCTTCTGTTGTCACTGTAAACATCTTAATTGGGACAATTTAGAGACTTTGGATTTTCCTCACATCTTTGGCCTGACCCATGAGCAGTTATGGTTTTGTAGGTCACCTGACTCGGGACTGGAACCTTGCTCATAAAACAAACTGCACACAACACAGACAACAGATGGTGACGTAAATAGTGCTTGCTGCATTGATAAAGTCTCCTCCTGTCGCTGTTATAAGGTCCTTAATTATGCGAAGTCTGAAGGGTCTGATGGAGCTCAGTACATAAATGCACCCAAATTCACGACTAATTTGGCATTAAGGATAGCAAGTGAGGAAATGCCTGACTCCTGTGGGAAAGTGGTTAATTATTAGAGCAGTTTATCCAGAGTGGAGCATGTTAATGAGTACTGTAAAATTTTTAATCGCACTCTTTTAATTATTTGTCACTTTTACTGCTCATTGGCTCGTGCTTAATCGTTCCTTTGCTTCATGCAGTCAGTGTTGATTTGGAGAACCCCGTTGTGTTGGTTGCTTTTTCATTTCCCTCACGAAGCTACGTTTGATGTTTACAACTCAATCCAGACCATTTGACTCAATCTTTGATAGCCAGGCACTTGCTATCACCATTGCAGCATATTATTCAACTTTCAGTGCACCCGAATGCAGCATTGATTCAACTGTTAGAATGCTCCTTTGGACCAGGAGAAAATCAATAATAGACTGCATTTAGGGTCAAAATGTCAGTTATATTTGGATATTTGCAGAAACCGAATTAATATAACAGTCCAGACAAGAGCTTTAAAAAAATGTAATTGGATTACAAACAGTGAATTTCCTCATGCCTCCCTTCCCCATGCTCGCTCTCTCTCTCCCTGCCCTCTGCGCGCTCTCTCTCTCCCTGCCCTCTGCGCGCTCTCTCTCTCCCTGCCCTCTGCGCGCTCTCTCTCTCCCTGCCCTCTGCGCGCTCTCTCTCTCCCTGCCCTCTGCGCGCTCTCTCTCTCCCTGCCCTCTGCGCGCTCTCTCTCTCCCTGCCCTCTGCGCGCGCTCTCTCTCCCTGCCCTCTGCGCGCTCTCTCTCTCCCTGCCCTCTGCGCGCTCTCTCTCTCCCTGCCCTCTGCGCGCTCTCTCTCTCCCTGCCCTCTGCGCGCTCTCTCTCTCCCTGCCCTCTGCGCGCTCTCTCTCTCCCTGCCCTCTGCGCGCTCTCTCTCTCCCTGCCCTCTGCGCGCTCTCTCTCTCTCTCCCTGTCCTGCCCTCTGCGCGCTCTCTCTCTCTCTCCTGCCCTCTGCTCGCTCTCTCTCTCCCTGCCCACTGCGCGCTCTCTCTCTCCCTGCCCTCTGCTCGCTCTCTCTCTCCCTGCCCTCTGCGCGCTCTCTCTCTCCCTGCCCTGCCGCTTCTCTCCTGCCCTCAGCTCGCCCTCTCTCTCCCTGCCCTCTGCGCGCTCTCTCTCTCCCTGCCTCTGCGCGCTCTCTCTCTCCCTGCCCTCTGCGCGCTCTCTCTCTCCCTGCCCTCTGCGCGCTCTCTCTCTCCCTGCCCTCTGCGCGCTCTCTCTCTCCCTGCCCTCTGCGCGCTCTCTCTCTCCCTGCCCTCTGCGCGCTCTCTCTCTCCCTGCCCTCTGCGCGCTCTCTCTCTCCCTGCCCTCTGCGCGCTCTCTCTCTCCCTGCCCTCTGCGCGCTCTCTCTCTCCCTGCCCTCTGCGCGCTCTCTCTCTCCCTGCCCTCTGCGCGCTCTCTCTCTCCCTGCCCTCTGCGCGCTCTCTCTCTCCCTGCCCTCTGCGCGCTCTCTCTCTCCCTGCCCTCTGCGCGCTCTCTCTCTCCCTGCCCTCTGCGCGCTCTCTCTCTCCCTGCCCTCTGCGCGCTCTCTCTCTCCCTGCCCTCTGCGCGCTCTCTCTCTCCTGCCCTCTGCGCGCCTCTCTCTCCCTGCCCTCTGCGCGCTCTCTCTCTCCCTGCCCTCTGCGCGCTCTCTCTCTCCCTGCCCTCTGCGCGCCTCTCTCTCTCCCTGCCCTCTGCGCGCTCTCTCTCTCCCTGCCCTCTGCGCGCCCTCTCTCTCCCTGCCCTCTGCGCGCTCTCTCTCTCCCTGCCCTCTGCGCGCTCTCTCTCTCCCTGCCCTCTGCGCGCTCTCTCTCTCCCTGCCCTCTGCGCGCTCTCTCTCTCCCTGCCCTCTGCGCGCTCTCTCTCTCCCTGCCCTCTGCGCGCTCTCTCTCTCCCTGCCCTCTGCGCGCTCTCTCTCTCCCTGCCCTCTGCGCGCCTCTCTCTCTCCCTGCCCTCTGCGCGCTCTCTCTCTCCCTGCCCTCTGCGCGCTCTCTCTCTCCCTGCCCTCTGCGCGCTCTCTCTCTCCCTGCCCTCTGCGCGCTCTCTCTCTCCCTGCCCTCTGCGCGCTCTCTCTCTCCTGCCCTCTGCGCGCTCTCTCTCTCCCTGCCCTCTGCGCGCTCTCTCTCTCCCTGCCCTCTGCGCGCTCTCTCTCTCCCTGCCCTCTGCGCGCTCTCTCTCTCCCTGCCCTCTGCGCGCTCTCTCTCTCCCTGCCCTCTGCGCGCTCTCTCTCTCCCTGCCCTCTGCGCGCTCTCTCTCTCCCTGCCCTCTGCGCGCTCTCTCTCTCCCTGCCCTCTGCGCGCTCTCTCTCTCCCTGCCCTCTGCGCGCTCTCTCTCTCCCTGCCCTCTGCGCGCTCTCTCTCTCCCTGCCCTCTGCGCGCTCTCTCTCTCCCTGCCCTCTGCGCGCTCTCTCTCTCCCTGCCCTCTGCGCGCTCTCTCTCTCCCTGCCCTCTGCGCGCTCTCTCTCTCCCTGCCCTCTGCGCGCTCTCTCTCTCCCTGCCCTCTGCTCGCTCTCTCTCTCCCTGCCCTCTGCGCGCTCTCTCTCTCCCTGCCCTCTGCGCGCTCTCTCTCTCCCTGCCCTCTGCGCGCTCTCTCTCTCCCTGCCCTCTGCGCGCTCTCTCTCTCCCTGCCCTCTGCGCGCTCTCTCTCTCCCTGCCCTCTGCGCGCTCTCTCTCTCCCTGCCCTCTGCGCGCTCTCTCTCTCCCTGCCCTCTGCGCGCTCTCTCTCTCCCTGCCTCTGCGCGCTCTCTCTCTCCCTGCCCTCTGCGCGCTCTCTCTCTCCCTGCCCTCTGCTCGCTCTCTCTCTCCCTGCCCTCTGCTCGCCCTCTCTCTCCCTGCCCACTGCGCGCTCTCTCTCTCCATGCCCTCTGCGCGCCCTCTCTCTCCCTTCCCTCTGCGCGCCCTCTCTCTCCCTGCCCTCTGCGCGCTCTCTCTCTCCCTGCCCTCTGCGTGCTCTCTCTCCCTGCCCTCTGCGCGCTCTCTCTCCCTGCCCTCTGCGCGCTCTCTCTCCCTGCCCTCTGCGCGCTCTCTCTCTCCCTGCCCTCTGCGCGCTCTCTCTCTCCCTGCCCTCTGCGCGCTCTCTCTCTCCCTGCCCTCTGCGCGCTCTCTCTCTCCCTGCCCTCTGCGCGCTCTCTCTCTCCCTGCCCTCTGCGCGCTCTCTCTCTCCCTGCCCTCTGCGCGCTCTCTCTCTCCCTGCCCTCTGCGCGCTCTCTCTCTCCCTGCCCTCTGCGCGCTCTCTCTCTCCCTGCCCTCTGCGCGCTCTCTCTCTCCCTGCCCGCTGCGCGCTCTCTCTCTCCCTGCCCTCTGCGCGCTCTCTCTCTCCCTGCCCTCTGCGCGCTCTCTCTCTCCCTGCCCTCTGCGCGCTCTCTCTCTCCCTGCCCTCTGCGCGCTCTCTCTCTCCCTGCCCTCTGCGCGCTCTCTCTCTCCCTGCCCTCTGCGCGCTCTCTCTCTCCCTGCCCTCTGCGCGCTCTCTCTCTCCCTGCCCTCTGCGCGCTCTCTCTCTCCCTGCCCTCTGCGCGCTCTCTCTCTCCCTGCCCTCTGCGCGCTCTCTCTCTCCCTGCCCTCTGCGCGCTCTCTCTCCCTGCCCTCTGCGCGCTCTCTCTCCCTGCCCTCTGCGCGCTCTCTCTCCCTGCCCTCTGCGCGCTCTCTCTCCCTGCCCTCTGCTCGCCCTCTCTCTCCCTGCCCACTGCGCGCTCTCTCTCTCCCTGCCCACTGCGCGCTCTCTCTCTCCCTGCCCACTGCGCGCGCTCTCTCTCCCTGCCCTCTGCGCGCTCTCTCTCTCTCCCTGCCCTCTGCGCGCTCTCTCTCTCCCTGCCCTCTGCGCGCTCTCTCTCCCTGCCCTCTGCGCGCTCTCTCTCTCCCTGCCCTCTGCGCGCTCTCTCTCTCCCTGCCCTCTGCGCGCTCTCTCTCTCCCTGCCCTCTGCGCGCTCTCTCTCTCCCTGCCCTCTGCGCGCTCTCTCTCTCCCTGCCCTCTGCGCGCTCTCTCTCTCCCTGCCCTCTGCGCGCGCTCTCTCTCCCTGCCCTCTGCGCGCGCTCTCTCTCCCTGCCCTCTGCGCGCTCTCTCTCTCCCTGCCCTCTGCGCGCTCTCTCCCTCCCTGCCCTCTGCGCGCCCTCTCTCTCCCTGCCCTCTGCGCGCTCTCTCTCTCCCTGCCCTCTGCGCGCTCTCTCTCTCCCTGCCCCATGCGCGCGCTCTCTCTCCCTGCCCTCTGCGCGCCCTCTCTCTCCCTGCCCTCTGCGCTCTCTCTCTCTCCCTGCCCTCTGCGCGCCCTCTCTCTCCCTGCCCTCTGCGCGCCCTCTCTCTCCCTGCCCACTGCGCGCTCTCTCTCTCCCTGCCCTCTGCGCGCTCTCTCTCTCCCTGCCCTCTGCGCGCTCTCTCTCTCCCTGCCCTCTGCGCGCTCTCTCTCTCCCTGCCCTCTGCGCGCTCTCTCTCCCTGCCCTCTGCGCGCTCTCTCTCTCCCTGCCCTCTGCGCTCTCTCTCTCTCCCTGCCCTCTGCGCGCCCTCTCTCTCCCTGCCCTCTGCGCGCTCTCTCTCTCCCTGCCCTCTGCGCGCTCTCTCTCTCCCTGCCCTCTGCGCGCTCTCTCTCTCCCTGCCCTCTGCGCGCCCTCTCTCTCCCTGCCCTCTGCGCGCTCTCTCTCTCCCTGCCCTCTGTGCGCTCTCTCTCTCCCTGCCCTCTGCGCGCTCTCTCTCTCCCTGCCCTCTGCGCGCTCTCTCTCTCCCTGCCCTCTGCGCGCTCTCTCTCTCCCTGCCCTCTGCGTGCCCTCTCTCTCCCTGCCCTCTGCGCGCCCTCTCTCTCCCTGCCCTCTGCGCGCTCTCTCTCTCCCTGCCCTCTGCGCGCTCTCTCTCTCCCTGCCCTCTGCGCGCTCTCTCTCTCCCTGCCCTCTGCGCGCTCTCTCTCTCCCTGCCCTCTGCGCGCTCTCTCTCTCCCTGCCCTCTGCGCGCTCTCTCTCTCCCTGCCCTCTGCGCGCTCTCTCTCTCCCTGCCCTCTGCGCGCTCTCTCTCTCCCTGCCCTCTGCGCGCTCTCTCTCTCCCTTCCCCATGCTCGCTCTCTCTCTCCCTGCCCTCTGCGCGCTCTCTCTCTCCCTGCCCTCTGCGCTCTCTCTCTCTCCCTGCCCTCTGCGCGCTCTCTCTCTCCCTGCCCTCTGCGCGCTCTCTCTCTCCCTGCCCTCTGCGCGCTCTCTCTCTCCCTGCCCTCTGCGCGCTCTCTCTCTCCCTGCCCTCTGCGCGCTCTCTCTCTCCCTGCCCTCTGCGCGCTCTCTCTCTCCCTGCCCTCTGCGCGCTCTCTCTCTCCCTGCCCTCTGCGCGCTCTCTCTCTCCCTGCCCTCTGCGCGCTCTCTCTCTCCCTGCCCTCTGCGCGCTCTCTCTCTCCCTGCCCTCTGCGCGCTCTCTCTCTCCCTGCCCTCTGCGCTCTCTCTCTCCCTGCCCTCTGCGCTCTCTCTCTCCCTGCCCTCTGCGGTCTCTCTCTCCCTGCCCTCTGCGCGCTCTCTCTCTCCCTGCCCTCTGCGCTCTCTCTCTCCCTGCCCTCTGCGCGCTCTCTCTCTCCCTGCCCTCTGCGCGCCCCCTCTCTCCCTGCCCTCTGCGCGCTCTCTCTCTCCCTGCCCTCTGCGCGCCCCCTCTCTCCCTGCCCTCTGCGCGCTCTCTCTCTCCCTGCCCTCTGCGCGCCCCCTCTCTCCCTGCCCTCTGCGCGCCCCCTCTCCCTCCGCCCCCTCGTCCGGCCCCCTGCGCCCCCTCCCCACCCCCTCTAGCACGATCAGCGATCTAGAATCGGCACCGGAGAAACTCTTTGCATAGCACTGTCACAACAACTTACATAGGAACAGGAGAAGGCCATTCAGCCCCTCGTGCCTGCTCCATTTGATAAGATCATGGCTGACCTGTGATCTAACTCCATATACCTGCCTTTGGCCCATATCCCTTAATACCTTTGGTTGCCAAAAAGCTATCTATCTCAGATTTAAATTTAGCAATTGAGCTAGTATCAATTGCCATTTGCGGAAGAGAGTTCCAAACTTCTACCACCCTTTGTGTGTCGAAATGTTTTCTAATCTCGCTCCTGAAAGGTCTGGCTCTAATTTTTAGACTGTGCCCCCTACTCCTAGAATCCCCAACCAGTGGAAATAGTTTCTCTCTATCCACCCTATCCGTTCCCCTTAATATCTTATAAACTTCGATCAGATCACCCCTTAACCTTCGAAACTCCAGAGAATACAACCCCAATTTGTGTAATCTCTCCTCGTAACTTAACCCTTGAAGTCCGGGTATCATTCCAGTAAAACGACGCTGCACTCCCTCCAAGGCCAATATGTCCTTCCGAAGGTGCGGTGCCCAGAACTGCTCACAGTACTCCAGGTGTGGTCTAACCAGGGTTTTGTATAGCTGCAGCATAACTTCTGCCCCCTTGTACTCCAGTCCTCTCGATATAAAGGCCAGCATTCCATTAGCCGTATTGATTATTTTCTGCACCTGTTCATGACACTTCAATGATCTATGTACCTGAACCCCTCGGACCCTTTGGACATTCACTGTTTTTAACTTTTTACCATTTAGAAAGTACCCTGTTCTATCCTTTTTTGATCCAAAGTGGATGACCTCACATTTGTCTACATTGAATTCCATTTGCCACAGTTTTGCCCATTCACCTAATCTATCAATATCGCTTTGTAATTTTATGTTTTCATCTACACTGCTTTCAATGCCACCATTCATTGTGTCATCGGCAAACTTAGATATGAGACTTTCAATGCCTTCATCTAAGTCGTTAATAAATATTGTGAACAATTGAGGCCCCAAGACAGATCCCTGCGGGACTCCACGAGTCACATCCTGCCAATGTGAGTACCTACCCATTATCCCCACTCTCTGTTGCCTTTCGCTCAGCCAACTTCCTAACCAAGTCCGTACTTTTCCCTCGATTCCATGGGCTTCTATCTTAGCGAACAGTCTCTTATGTGGGACCTTATCAAATGCCTTCTGGAAGTCCATATAAATAACATCCATTGACATTCCCCTGTCCATTACTTTAGTCACCTCTTCAAAAAATTCATAAGGTTTGTCAGGCACGACCTACCTTTCACTAATCCATGCTGGCTCTCTCTGATTAACTGAAAATTCTCGGTGTTCAGTCACCCTATCCTTAATTATAGACTCCAGCAATTTCCCCACAACAGATGTTAGGCGAACTGGTCTATTATTCCCCGGTTGCCCTCTCTCTCCTTTCTTAAAAAGCAGAGTGACATGTGCAATTTTCCAATCTGGAGGGACAGTTCCTGAATCCAGAGAACTTTGAAAGATTATAGTTCGGGCATCTGCAATGTGCTCACCTATTTCCTTTAAAACCCTGGGATGGAAACCATCTGGTCCTGGAGATTTGTCACTCTTTAGTGCTATTATTTTCTTCATTCCTGTTGCTTTCCTTATGTTAATTTTATTGAGTCCTTGTCCCCGATTCAATATTAGTTTTCTTGGGATTTCTGGCATGCTATCCTCTTTTTCTACTGTAAACACTGACGCAAAGTAATTGTTCAACACGTCCGCCATTTCCCCATTGTCAATGACAATATCCCCACTTTCAGTTTTTAAGGGGCCAACACTGCTCCTGACCACCCTCTTTTTCCTAATATAACTATAAAAGTTCATCGTATTGGTTTTGACATCCCTTGCGAGTTTCTTTTCATACTCTCTTTTTGTAGCTCTTACTATCTGTTTTGTGACCCTTTGTTGATCTTTGTATCTTTCCCATTCGCCAGGATCTGTGCCATTTTTTGCCTTTTTGTATGCCCTTTCCTTGTGTCTTATACTGTCACTTACCTCTTTAGTTGTCCATGGTTTTTTTTTTTGGCGAGTAGAGTTCTTGCCCCTCAGGGGTATAAACCGATTCTGTATCACGTTAAATGTTTCTTTGAACATTTCCCACTGATCATCAGTTGTTTTACCCATTAACAGATTTGCCCAGTTTACTGTGGACAGTCTCTGTCTCATCCCATTGAAGTCTGCCTTACCCAAGTCTGGAATCTTAGCAGCTGACTCACTTTTTTCCCTTTCAAACACTACATTGAACTCGATCATGTTATGATTGCTATTGGATAGATGTTCACCATCAGTTAAGCCGTTAACTAAATCTAGTTCATTACTCATTACTAAATCTAGTATGGCTTGCCCCCTTGTTGCCTCTCAGACATACTGCTGTAGAAAACTATCCCGGACACACACAAGAAATTCACTACCTTTCTGACAGTTGCTAGTCTGCTTTTCCCAATCGATGTGAAGGTTAAAGTCCCCCATTAAGACCACTATGCCTTTCTTACATGCTTGTCTAATCTCTGCATTTATACAATCTAGCACTTCAGAGCTGCTGCCAGGGGTCCTATACACAACTCCCACGATAGTCTTAGATCCTTTCCTATTTCTCAATTCAACCCATAAGATCTCTGTTGTCTGCTTACCTCTCGTTATATCCTCCTTTATCATTGAAGTGATTTCATCTCGAACCATTAAGGCTACTCCATCCCTCTTCCATTTTCCCTGTCTCTCCTGTAGACCTTATAACCTGGTATATTTAGTTCCCAATCCTGACCATCCTGCAGCCATGTCTCAGTAATAGCTATCATGTCATACCCTTCAATTTGAATTTGAACCTGTAGTTCATTTAATTTATTCCTTATACTCCGTGCATTTGTATATAGAACTCTTAGTTGGGCCACACACCCTAGCCTGACCTTCAGCTTTGATGCTGCGTTAATCGCCTTACACCTTCTAGTTTTCACTTTATCTGTGGTGCCGAAAGTACACTTTCTTTCTGCTGCTCTATGCTTTTCCCTTTCACTTGTTCTTGAACAACTTGCATTTATATAGCACGTTTAAAGTAATAAAATGTCCCAAGGCACTTCACAGGAACATTATCAAACAAAATTTGACACCGAGACACATGAGATAATAGGACAGGGTCAAAGAGGTCATCTTAAAGGAGAAAAGAGAGGTGGAGAGGTTTAAGGAGGGAATTCCAGAGCTTCGTGCCTAAGCAGCTGAAGGCACAGCCGCCAATGGCGGAGCAATTAAAAATCAGGGATGCGCAAGAGGCCAGAATTGGAGGTGTGCAGAGATCTTGGGTTTTTGGGGTGGTGGAGATTTGAGATAGGGGAGGGGTGTGGCCATGGAGGGATTTGATTACCAGGATGAGAATTTTAAAATCAAGGTGTTCCTGGACCAGGATCCAATGTAAGTCAGCGTGCACAGGGGTGATGGGTGAACAGGACTTAGTGTGAGTTAGTATATGGGCAGCAGTGTTTTGGATGAGCTGAAGTTTATGGAGGGTAGAAGTGGGAGGCCGTCCAGGAGAGCATTGATCATTTCGAGACTGATCTTAGACCAGTGCAGGTGATACTCTGGATGTAGCACTGTCACTGAGCCAGGCCCTCTTTCTTGGTGCTTGGGGGAAGCGCTGTTTTCCTGCAAATGATCCCTGTCTAACCAGAGCTTTTCTGGGGCCGGTTTTGACAGCAATAATTTTAAATTGCATCTGATGCTTGTCAAAAAGCACCCAATTTGCCTTAAAGCAAAGCAGTTTTTAAGTGATGCAAATCTTCCAAGCTGCAGCTGCTACCTTCACATCTTCACAACTCACGTGTTTTATCAAGGTGCACACTTTTTAAAATGGAAAGCCAGCTTGGTGAAATAAAGGTGCAAGTGAGCTCATTACTGTCACTGTCATGAAGGTCTGGTCTATCTGTCTCTTGGCTTCTGACAGTGTCAAAGCCATGGAAGGTTCCTCAGACCCTGATGTTCAGAAAACCCTATTTTTCTGATTTGTTGGTGAAAGTAGAAGTAGAATGGAAGAGGGCTGCAGTTTTGGGGATTGTTTCCTGGGTAGAACTGAACTGAACTGCCCCTTGCACAGTGCACAGTTTCACAATAGCTGAGTCTCCTTCTCCGCCTCCCAATGTTTCTGTAATAGTCTAATGATCAAGATGTAACTTCAGTTGAAGTCCGTGCATGCCCCTGATCTGTCAGATCTTCCCCCTTTCTGTGTTTGTCTGCCCTTTGTGGAGGAGTGAGTACAGGAGGTCTGTGATCAGGTAGATAAGATGGCTGGTTGATATTCACAGCCATCTGTTCTTGCACTGACTGCTGTCTGCATTTGTTTTTAATGTGCCAGAATGTTCCCAGTACATTTTGAAAAGGTCGCTGGACACTGGGTTGGCAAATGACTTAGTTTAAAGACGTGGCCCCCAGATTCAAGATACACTACATCATTTTAAACAGAGAGCTTTTTGTGATGAAGTGTTCACTGATACCATGTTTTATTGGGCCGCAGCTTCCAACTTTCTTTGGTATGAAGTGTTTTCTGTCAATTCTCTGCACTCTAGCAGTGCAGTGCTTATTTGGCTGCTGGCTGTGACACTTCAGCTCTCTGAAATGGTTTTACTGTCTTATTAAATCCTTTGTCCTGACCCTGTGTGGAAAGATCAGGGGGATTGGACTGAATGAGCCTCTGCCAGTGCTTTCTTTCAGAAATCAGAGAATGTTTCAATAAGGTGCTGAATAATCAATAGCTTCCCAGTAATCTGCTGCCAGTTAGCCCCATGACTGAAATACAAACTAGTGCATGCTGGCAATCAAAGGGTTGGTGGAGCTGAATGAAATAGTACAGTGTGGTAATTTATGAAGTATGCAAGTGTAGTTAATACTGTACAAGGTATTGTGGATACACTTTTATCTCCAATTAGTCGCATGAAAATCCTTGAAGCTGGTAGTGGTTTACTGAAGGGGGCATGAGTCACCATTTCCCATTGCGTTCCTGGTATAATGTATCTGTTGATGTGTTGTAAACACAATGCAACAAATGACAAGTAAATAACATTTCATTGTGTATGAGTGTTGGCTTCTCAGTGTTAACTCTCCAGCATCATAACTCTCCAAATGCATAGTTATGGAGTGGGCAAAATGGCTGTGAATGATCATTTCTAGTTCCATGATTGAATTGATGTACTATTCTGGATTTAGTCTGAAGTTAAACTTTGCGTGCAAGAACTTTATATTTAATCCAGAACCTGGGCTGTTTCTTCTTCCTGAAATACAAAGAATATCCCTCTGAATTGGAGTGAAAATCTTTGTACAAAATGGGCCATAAACATCTTGAGCTGGCCCTGGCCTGATGGTACAGAGATTAAACATTACCTTATAAGCTACTCAAACACATCAGCCAGCTGTGTGCCAGAGCTTATGGTGGGACTCCTCCATCCATTACCAGTGAGTGGACTGACTCCCAAGTGTTAGTGCTGACATCAAGTGTGTTCAGGTATAAGAGATGCAATGTACCATTTTTCAAGAATTCTCAGCTTCTCCAAGTTCACCTTTCCCTGCACGATTGACTGAACTTAAAAATAACATTGACCAAGTGACTGTAGTTGATGCAAATACTTTGCATCTCGAACTCTATACACAGTGCACTGCATCCATGTTTCCCTCGGCCAGTTTGGGAGGCCCACTCCATAATCTTAACCTAGAATGGTCCTTTGTAAATGGTTTTGAAGTGCAATGATCCATCAGCTTCAAAGTAGTGTTGATGTATTGCATTGTAAATGTAATTGAAGGGCCAGTGCACTGCACACCCACCTTTCCTGTGGAGATGACAGCCCTGAAGGAGATTTGTGTTGAGTTACACATTGAGTGTTGTGATTACCGATTGTCTATCTATGTACTATTCTCAGTTGTCTGGAGAATTAAAATGAACTGTAACATTTTTAGTGCTTCCGATCCATTTCTTTTAAGGACAATCTGAATTGCAGAATTTCGTAGTGTCTCTGTGTGCGTCTCTGTACAAGACTGTTAAATCTTTACTAATTTTATTTTCTCAATTTATAAAACTGAACTGATGTATATTTTAAACAAAATAAAGTATTTTAAAGTTAACTCTTCCCATATCTGACTCTTCAGTTTTATTTCCAGTCGACTTTGTTTGGGAATTCGAACTTGAGGTGTACAATTGGAAGGAGTTAAACATGGTAGTGCAAACCTGATACAGCTCGATGTCCAGAATGTGCAGCTCAGGTAAGCTGTGCCAGCAATGTTTTTAAAATGAAAGTCTTCATTGTAAACATTGGGTGAGATACTTGAAGATGGACTCCTCCATCAGGCTCATGAATGGCTTTCCCAATCCACTGCCATCTTCTCCGACCTCCCCACTCCTACTTTTTCCAGGTTCAGATTTCTCAATGGGATCAACTCGCTTCTCCAGCACAATTGAGCACTTTGAGGATCAGAAAGATGAGTAGAGATGACTGAGGTCATTCGGCTCACCGAGCTCACAGAAAACTACAGAACCCGCATGGTGCCATCGAACTACCTCTGGAATAATTGAATTTCTGCCCCCACTCTCCAATCTAGGTATTAATCTGAGCGAAGAAATGCCTCCTGACATTGATCCTGAAGTTACCTTTCACCAACTTATGCCCATGGCTCCTTATCCTGCAGGAGTAGATGAACTTGAAATTGTTTTTTTTTTCGTTCACGGGATGTGGGCGTCGCTGGCAAGGCCGGCATTTATTGCCCATCCCTAATTGCCCTCGACAAGGTGGTGGTGATCCGCCTTCTTGAACCGCTGCAGTCCGTGTGGTGACGGTTCTCCCACAGTGCTGTTAGGAAGGGAGTTCCAGGGTTTTGACCCAGCGACGATGAAGGAACGGCGATATATTTCCAAGTCGGGATGGTGTGTGACTTGGAGGGGAACGTGCAGGTGGTGTTGTTCCCATGCGCCTGCTGCCCTTGTCCTTCTAGGTGGGAGAGGTCGCGGGTTTGGGAGGTGCTGTCGAAGAAGCCTCGGCAAGTTGCTGCAGTGCATCCTGTGGGTGGTACACACTGCAGCCACTGTGCGCCGGTGGTGAAGGGAGTGAATGTTTAGGGTGGTGGATGGGGTGCCAATCAAGCGGGCTGCTTTATCTTGGATGGTGTCGAGCTTCTTGAGTGTTGTTGGAGCTGCACTCATCCAGGCAAGTGGAGAGTATTCCATCACACTCCTGACTTGTGCCTTGTAGATGGTGGAAAGGCTTTGGGGAGTCAGGAGGTGAGTCACTCGCCGCAGAATACCCAGCCTCTGACCTGCTCTCGTAGCCACAGTATTTATATAGCTGGTCCAGTTAAGTTTCTGGTCAATGGTGACCCCCAGGATGTTGTTGGTGGGGGATTCGGCGATGGTAATGCCGTTGAATGTCAAGGGGAGGTGGTTAGACTCTCTCTTGTTGGAGATGGTCATTGTCTGGCACTTATCTGGCGCGAATGTTACTTGCCACTTATGAGCCCAAGCCTGGATTTTGTCCAGGTCTTGCTGCATGCAGGCTCGGACTGCTTCATTATCTGAGGGGTGCAGTCATCAGCGAACATCCCCATTTCTGACCTTATGATGGAGGGAAGGTCATTGATGAAGTAGCTGAAGATGGTTGGGCCCAGGACGCTGCCCTGAGGAACTCCTGCAGCAATGCCCTGGGGCTGAGATGATTGGCCTCCAACAACCGCTACCATCTTCCTTTGTGCCAGGTATGACTCCAGCCACTGGAGAGTTTTCCCCCTGATTCCCATTGACTTCAATTTTACGAGGGCTCCTTGGTGCCACACT